>NC_045980.1:20838668-21031168 GCF_010909765.2 Amblyraja radiata | reverse complement strand
GGGACAATTTACATTCATAACAAGCCAATTAACCTGTAAACCTGTACGTCTTTGGAGTGTGAGAGGAAACTGAAGATCTTGGAGAAAATCCACGCGGTCACGGGGATAACGTGCAAACTCCGTACAGTCAGCACCGGTACCTCACTTGCGCTGGAAGAGGCAAAAAACGCTCTGTGTTTAACACCCGGGAAACTGGATCACGTAGCACTGTATATACTGTATAGTGCTGCACCACCAATAAAGGATTTAGCCCAGAGTATATACTGCACGATCTGTGTGGGTGGGATTGCCTACTTCCAGCCACGGTACATGTTCAAATGCCTGAAGTTTTCCCAGTCAAGTATGCAATGACATCAGACATCTCGCAATCCAGGTTTCTGCCCAGACCAACATAAATCAGAGCTCAAAGCTCCACACACAGACTGTGGTGGATCAAATTCTGGAGAGCTGGAGGACATTGCACTGGGTTCTTGGTTTACTGGAGATTTGGAAGGGGACTCTGCTGCTCTCAAGACAACTCATGGGACCGCTTTAGGATTGACTGCAGACTGTGCAGACACCTCCCACAGTCCACGGAGGGTGCCCAATAACAGAGAGGGATTGTGTCTGCATTTGGCTGCTCCCCACTCAGTGTTTCGGCTGGCGGCTCTCCTTTACCGGAGACATTGGGGCAGGCATGGAGGCCTCTCACAGGGGCCGTACAACCACAGGGCAGGGGGCAGGAGCAGACACACACGTCCACCTGTAAACATCCTGTCCCCAGAGAAACTTCAAAAACATTGCATGTCAATTTTGGTCACCCTTCTATGGGATGGATGTCATTAAACTGGATAGAGTGCAGATGTTTACAAGGGTGTTGCCAGGATTCAACAGCCTGAGCTATAGGGAGAGGTTGGGCAGGCTCGGACTTATTGCTAGGAGCACAGGTGGCTGAGGGGCGATCGTATAGAGTTGCATAAGACCATGAACACAGAACTTCAAGTGTGGCTTCACCCACATTGGGTTGATAGTTAGGAAACACAAAATGCTGGAGCAACTCAGCGGGGTCAGGCAGCATCCCTAGAGAACATGGATAGGCCACGTTTCTTTAGAGTTTATAGTTTTGGGGTTTGTAGATTAATGGATCTCTGTAATTTCCCCTTAGTCTGGTGCCCAGCGCTGAGGGCCCCGGGTCCACTGCTTCACCACTGGCCGTTATTATGCTATGACTCAGTGGGATGTCCTGCCAGTAAAGCAAGGACATACCCAGAACCATGGTGAAGGATAGGCTTCCGTCAGTGTGATAGTCAGACTGTACCTTGTGCTGTCTCAGGGAATTCTCAGTAAGAATTTCATTGTTCTATCTGGGACGTGTGACAATAAAACACTCTTGAGTCTTGAAAGTCCTCGGTTCCCCAGTCTGAAGAAGGGTCCCGACCCGAACATCACCTATCCATGTTCTCCAGACCCGTTGACTTACTCCAGCACACCATGTGTGTCTATCTGCAGTTCCTTGATTCCCCAAGTCTTGGCTGTAGGTCCCTGGATGTCCTGGAAAGAGCTTTATAGGATCAGAGAACCTTGAAACCCTGTGCTGAGACTGTTGCTCAGACACACGTCTGTTTATTTTTATGTTTAAGTGTGGCTCGGTGGTCCACTCAACCGTTTTGAGGTTGTTTTGGCAATGCAATTTAGTTTCATGACAGGGACTGCTCTCAAAGAAGTTGACCTGATTGATATCGAGTTAAAAAAAAACTCAGTATGTTTACTTAATTAAAATTAAAATCTCAAAACTGTCATGATGGGCTTGAGTTGGTGGAGTGGGCCGCTGGAGGGCCTGCAGCAGCCTGGGACTCCATTAGATCGGGCGCCGCTCCACATGGCGTGGATCGGACGCAGCGTGCGCACGGGAGCAATTGAGCAGTGGTGGAGGACGGCAACACCTTGCCTGTTCAGGCCGACCCCTGTAACTCCAACCCAGTGCTGACACCAGGATAACCGGCCTTTATGGTCAAGTTAAGATTTTTAACATTAAAAACAAATCAGACTTGAAGGCTCTGAGATGGCACTGAAACCATGATGACTTGTGTATGAATCAGTGTGATCCACTATCTTACACTCTTATACCCAGTATGACTGTGCCTAAAATGTAGTTGGATTGTCACTGAACTGTTTGCCAATAAACTAATTTCTGTATTTAGGTACACGTCACAATTGAAGCACTGAGTTCTACCCCTGGATCATTCTGTCTCCGACTTTAGACTTTAAACATACAACATGGAAACAGGCCCACCGACCGGGTCCCCGCCGACTAGTGATCACCCCATACACTAACACTATCCTAAACACTGGGGACAATTCACAATATACCAAAGCCAATTAACCTACAAATCTGTACGTCTTTGGAGTGTGGGAGAAAACCCACGCAGTAACAGGGAGATCATGTAAACTCTGTACAGACAGTGCCCGCAGTCAGGATCGAACCCGGCTCTTTGGCGCTGTAAGGCAGCAGCCCGACCGCTGCCGCAATGTGCAGCCCCTTGTACAGTTACATAACCATAAGATTCAATCTTGAGATGAGGAGTGGCAAGTGACTGCCTCGTGCTGTTTTTGAGATGGGAGAATACTGTCTCCTTAGAGACCAAAAACACTGATTGATCTGGGGATAGCGAGTCATTTCAAGAGTGTTTAATTGTCATACGTACCGGCAAGGGAACAATAACATTCTTACTTGCTGCAGCTTTACAGGCCTGTTTATGCCATAACATGCAACTAAGTGTACAATAATTAACAATACAATAAATTAATAATCAATAATATGAGGTAACTAGAGTATAATAGTGAAAACTGTAGTTAGTGGTGCAGCCAAATCAAAGTCCTTAGAGGATCACAGTTGCTGAGGTTGTGGTTAGTGTTGTGCAGTCTATAAGAGCCTGATTGATTCTGGGAAGGTGAATTATGTAGGAGGGAACTGCAGATGCTGGTTTAAACCGAAGATGGACACAAAAAGCTGGAGCAACTCAGCGGGACAGGCAGCATCTCTGGAGAGAAGGAATAGTTGACGTTTCGGGTTGAGACCCTTCTTCAGACTGGTTAGGGATAAGGGAAACGAGAGATATAGACGGTGATGTGGAGAGATAAAGAACAATGAATGAAAGATATGCAAAAATATAACGATTCTAAAGGAAACATGCCATTGTTAGCTGTTTGTAGGGTGAAAATGAGAAGCTAGTGTGACTTGGGTGGGGGAGGGATAGAGAGAGAGGGAACGCCGGGGGCTACCTGAAGAAGCTGTTCTTGGACTTGGAGCCTGAATCACGGTTTTCAGACTCCTGTACCTTCCTCCCGATGGTAGCTGCAAGATGAGAGCTTCCGCCGTAGTTATTTCCAGGAGGATCGTTACTGGCGGAGCCACCCTGATAAAGAACTGTTCCTGATGGGCTCGTTTAGTGATAGGAAATCATTTGCAGTCTCCTGACAAGAAATCCCGATTGAACAGCGTTTCTTGCCACTCATGTTGATTTAAATATTTTTGACAGGATCATTTGAGCACATCACGTTTCTGGATATCATTAGATGGTCGCGGCTCCAAAGTAGCTGCAGCCTAATTATCCTTAAACCTCACATGTGAACGTGAAGTTGCGTTATTGTACAATATGTACCTTCACAGAGCGGAGATGGGATCCAGGCCACAATGGGAGCATTCAGTGGTAAAGATGGTCCCAGCTGGGACACATTATTTAAACTATTTGATTGCCTTGGTATTTTGTAATTCTTCTGAGTAATATTTCCCACCTGCGACCATTTTGACTGGGAAGTCTCTGAAGAATGAAGCCAGTGCCGATGCAGTAACACAGTTGTATTTCTGCATTGTACTGCAGTCGCTCCGATTACAGCAGCGTGGGGCCCGTCACGTGCTCCGCTAGCTGTGCAATTTATTTGTAAGATAAGTCTTGTACAAGACTTGGAGCGGCACAGCGGGTCAACGGTGAAGTTGCTGCTCCACAGCACTAGAGACCCAGGTTCGATCCTGACTACGGGTGCTGTCTGTACGGAGTTGGTACGTTCTCTCCGTGACCGCAAGGTTTTCCCCCGGATGCTCCGGTTTCCTCCCACATTCCAATGACATGCGGCTTTGTAGGTTAATTGTCTTCTGTAAATTGTCCGGGGTGCCTAGGATAGCGCTAGTTGGTGTACAGGTGATAGTCGGTGGGCCAAAGGGCCTGTTTCCATGCTGTATCTCGAAACTAAACGAAGCAATACTCTAGTTATTTGGGCCACCTCTCACTGTGACACAAGCATATTGCAGCAAACTCATCTAATGTGCTGGAGTAACTCAGCGGGTTAGGCAGCAGCGCTGAAGAACACGGATGAGCAACTTTTCCGGTGGGGACCCTTCAGTCCATACAATGCTGCAGGCGGCTGTGCTGGTTCGTGGACTGGCCTTCCTTTACCCACTGGGCAGTGGGCAGGGATGAGCGAAAAACAAAGTGGTGGAGGAACATGTCACCTGTCCGTTCCCTCCACAGATGCTTCCGAACCAGTTGAGTTCCTCCAGCACTTTGTGCTTTGCTGACAATTCTGCAGTTCCTTGTATCTCCATTGATGTAAATATGGTACAGTTATGACTCACCAGACGTTAATACAACATTCTGATCAATGGACAGTGACACATGTGAAAAATATACATCTTCTAGATGCGCTGGCACGCATCCTCGGTGGTGTGACCTGGGGTCATCGGGTGTTTCGGGTCTCACAACATCAGACACCCTCGCCCAGGCAACCCAACCGGGGTAGATCAGGCCCCGACTTGTATCCCAGCAGCAACCGCCCACGGATCAGCCATACTCTGTAGGGGTTGGGAGACTCTAGTGCGTGGAGGGACTGTGCTCTGTGGTGTGAGTCCTGGCCGGGCTCCTCCTGCGTCTCACCAGGTTCAAGGCCTGTGCGCTGCACCTCTTTCTCCTTCTTCGAGCATTTCATTCTCGCCTGATAGATCTTTTGGGCACGGTGGTTCATTAGGCCTTTCTGTAGCTTTGTTGGATGTCTTTCTCACAAAATTGTAATCGGGGGTGACCAATGCCAACCCCAAGGCAGGCTCATTTCTTCAGTAGCATGACTGATGGTCAATTTGAGAGCAGATCACCATTGTGAATTATTTCTGCCAAAAATGAGCAGAACGCTCATTTAATACCCTACTGCTTTAAATCTGGTTATGTATTTGCTTTTGCTGGTGTTGATACTATTACGTAACTTAATATGAATTCCAAAGCTTTGAATTCGATGTCATTAAATCGAAAAGGACAGACGAGAATCACCTGGGCTTGTGGGCTTGAGTTATGGAAAGGCTCGGACTTATTTCTTTGGAGCGTTTGAGGCTGAGAGATGACCTTGTTGAGGTGTACAAGATCTCGAGAGGCATTGATAACGTGCACGCTCACAGCTTTTTTCCCAGACTAGAGGATTCTAAAGGATTCTAGTCTTTTTTCCCAGACTAGAGGACATAGGCGTTAAGATGAGAAAGAAGAGATTTAAGAGGAACATTTTCACTCAGAGGGTAGTCTATCTGGAATGAGCCACCAGAGGAAGCTATGGAAGTGAACACAGTTATGACTTTTAAAAGTCATTTATACTGATGTATGGATAGGAAGGGTTTAGAGGCCTCTCGGCCGACGGGACTAGCTCAATGCACCAACTTGGTGGGCATGAACAAGGTACGCCGAAGGGTCTGTTTCCGTGCTGTACAGCTCTTGACTAGACTGTATTGGCTATTAAAGGCTATTCCTTTCTCTGCACTATGATAGTTGTATTACTGCAGTCCTTTAAGTTTAAAGAAATATTGTGCACAATTTCACAAAAACAAGCCACCGTTGTCACACATGACGTCAGTTAACATGCTGTGAATAGTTTCAGTCACTGATTACGAATTAATCTCTGCTGACTGGCATTTATAAATGATTATTAAGATCGAGTGCTGAGTGAAGCAGTGCTTGGGGAAAATATCGAGTATCGTACTGCAACTAAATAATTGTTATTAAAAGAAAAGGTCAGGTTGATTCATGACCGTGCCTGCTGGTGTAGAATGATTGAATTTTAAATCAAAGGGTTTGCCGTGAGCTAATCCGCAATGAAGTTCAAGGAGCAACGATCTCCTTAGACGAAATTTACCAAACTGAAATCCGGACTATGTTCCCTTTCATTTGTTCCAACCTTCTGGTAACCTCCAGATGTACAAAGCATGTCTGGGCCGAGCAACCTCCAGTCAGTTCCCATACTCCACTTTCTTCAGATGCAGGCCACAAGCTGCAGTGATTGTTAAGCAGCAAGGCTTAAGCAGTAGGGATTGTCCATGCAATGAGTCTTGACCCATGCAGTAGGCATTATCCATGCAATGAGTCTTGCCCCATGCAGTAAGGAAGGGATGCCCCATTGAATGAGGGCTGTCCATGCAGTGATGCTTGCCCCGTGCAGTAAGGGTTGCCCATTTCATGTTAGTCGGCACGGGCAAGTTGGGCCAAAGGGCCTGGTTGCTCGCTGTATGACCCTCTATGATGCTACGTGTTGCCCACACATCCCTTTATTGCATTGGCATTGTTGATCGGACATTGTGTTCACCAGAAAGTGTGTTTTTGTTTTTTGGGGGGGGGGGGGAATAGCTATTTTGGTCATGTATTTATTTAGTCTGTGATACACCCAGCGAATCAGTAAATCACTGAAGCCAACCCCCCGAGTGGTGGGATGTGAGTTGGCGTTGGGAAGGAGACATCCAAAAATTGTACATCCAAAAATCCCGGGGCGCAGTGCGCGACCGCACACTGCATACGTCACCTCGCACCATGCGGGTGCGTCGTGGCGCATAAATGAGTCGCGTAAATTACGCGCAAATGACACCCAAGTGGGACTAGGCCCTTTAGTGACACGCTTCATGGCATCATTTGTATGCTGCTGTCTGCCAGTAGTGGATTGAGACCATGAAACCTTGAAGCTTACAAATCTACTAGTGTCTGTGGTCAGCAGCCGATCCTTTGTCATAAATCAACTTACCTGCCAACTCTCAGTGTGATCTTCCAGTGATTAATGGGAGCAAAAAATTAAGAAAGTACAACTCTCGAAAAGTTGCTGTTCGTCCATTAATTATTTAAGCATCCAAAACTACCTGTTGTTTTTAGCTGTATATTCTTGTTCTATTTTTTTCTGAACAACCTCATCAATATTTTAAAGATTCTTACATAAAGAGCTGTGGGAACTCTTCCAGAGCAATGGGGGGTTAATATGATATGAAGAAAACACTTACGGTACTTGAAATGCAAATTATAATGGATAAAGTTATTACCTGTACATGTCGCTCTTGGTATCATGGAACAATTAAATATATTTATGCAATTTTCAATCTGATGGAGTTTGTCCGTGCGGAGGGCATTTGACCGTGCGGGCAGCACAGTGGTGCAGCCGTAGAGCTACTGCCTCACAGCGCCAGGGATCCAGGTTCGATCCTGACTACGGGTGCTGCTTGTACGGACTTTGTCCGTTCTCCCCGTGACCTGCGTTGGTTTTCTCCGAGATCTTCGGTGTCCTCCCACACTCCAAAGGCGGACGGGTTTGTAGGTTAATTGACTTGGTGTAAATGTAAAAATTGACCCTGGTGTGTGTCGGGTGGTGTTGACATAGGGGGATCGCTGGTTGGTGTGGACTCGGTGGGCCGAAGGACCTGTTGCCGCGCTGTATCTCTAAACTAAACTGAATTGGCCTGAGAAAAGGGAACGAGAGATCTCACAGGGTCTGAGACGATGCACTGCCACAATGGTTTAATTTATTGGACATGAATGTAAAATATCAGGAAACATTCCCCCTAAAGCAGTCTTTCACTTCATGCTAAACAGATAATGATGCCATTAACCTTGAGAACAGAATTGCGGCAGCTTTTGATGGGCATTTGTCCCACGCATTGAGTGCCTGATTACAGAGCCCCCCTTGTGTGGTGCTCGACCACAACACTGATGATAGCAGAAGTTTAAACATTCTCTGATGTTGATACACCAGGAACGGTAACATATGCAGGAAATCTGATTTATTGCTTTCTGTGTTGAGAGATGGGTAAGGTCGTATCAGGACATGATCTGCTTTGTCGGCTGCTGCAGAGCACAAGCCTATGTGTTAAATAACTCGGATATTTTATATGCACAAGGACGGTTATTTTACCATCACTTCATGTTTTTCCCATCCTACAAGGCTGTCACACTTTCTAAGGTACGGTTTAGAGGCATTCAGCATGCAAACAGGCCCTTTGGCCCAACTCGTTCATGCTTACGCCTGGCCCATATCCCTTTAAAGCTTTCTATCCACGTTCCCATCCAAATGTCTTTTAGGGTCCCGACATGAAACGTCACCTTTCCATGTTCTCCAGAGATGCTGCCTGACCTGCTGAGTTTAGTTTAGTTTAGTTTAGAGATACAGCACGGAAACAGGCCCTTCGGCCCACCGGGTCCGAGCTAACCAACACTATCCTACAAACACTAGGGACAATTAACACTTATACCAAGTCAATTAACCTACAAACCTGTACGTCTTTGGAGTTACTCCAGCACTTTGTGTTGTTCTTTTTGTAAGCCACCATCTGAAGCTCCTTATATCTCCTATCTGTCTTTCAAAGGTTGCTATTGCTGTTGTTTATTTTACTTGTCTCATCTACAATCTATATTGGTGCATTTTCATGCTCACTGTTTATTTACCAGTCTTCACCCTTCCCCTACCACCTCCCACCTCCATTCTCTTGTTTATTAAAGGCACAGTTGGTTTAGTTTAGAGACACAGCATGGAACCAGGCCCTTTGGCCCACCGAAACCACACTAGTTATTTGTTATCCCGCTGTCGCATCCACTCTCTAGATGCAAGGGGCCATTTACTGAGGGCCAATAAACCTACAAACCCGCACGTCCTTGGGATGGAGCACCCGGAGGAAAAAAATGCACTAACAGAGAGAACGTGCAAACTCCACACGGACAGCACCCAAGGCCAGAATTGAACCCCTGGTCTCTGGCGTTGTGAGGCAGCTGCTCTACCAGCTGTGCCATTGTGCTGCCCGATGTGGAGTGGTTCCAAAATCACATAAATTCTATTTCAAATCTTAGTACAGGCTCCTTTACGGCCTTCTTGTTTGATCGATGTTTATTAACTATGCTTGTGATAAACTGACTGTGTTTGTCCATGCAGGGCTATGGGGAACCTGCAACAAGCTCTCGTGTGCTTTGAGAAGAGGCTGGTGGTGGCCCATGAACTTGGCGAGTCTTCCAACAAAGCCCAGGCGTACGGTGAGCTCGGAAGCTTACACAGCCAGCTGGGCAACTACGAGCAGGCCATCTCGTGCCTCGAGCGGCAACTAAACATTGCCCGCGAAATGAAAAACCGAATCTTGGAGAGCGATGCGGCCTGTGGCCTGGGTGGAGTTTACCAACAGATGGCCGAATACGAAACCTCGCTGCAGTACCATCAGCTGGACTTGGAGATCGCAGAGGAAACAAGCAACCCCACGTGTCAGGGCCGTGCCTACGGGAACCTGGGGCTGACCTACGAATCACTGGGAAACTATGAACGGGCCGTAATGTACCAGGAGCAGCACCTGAGTATCGCTGCTCAGATGAATGACTTGGTGGCTAAAACCATTGCCTACAGCAGCTTAGGAAGAACGCACCATGCCTTGCAGAACTACTCGCAGGCAGTCATGTACTTACAGGAAGGTGCGTGCTTCTTGCCGTAATGCACGACCATCTCTGGTCTGGTCTTTCTAACATTTCACTTTCCCCAAGGCGGAGGTAAAAAATTGCTTGTGTAATCCCCCACAAAATGATGCAGCTGGAAATTATGTTAAGTGCCAATAAATTTGTTTCCTGACTATTCACCGCGATTTTCGTTTATCCCAACATCTTTCTCTGGCTTAAAACTGCCCCAAGTGACGTGGACAGTAGCACCCTGTAAATCCATCGCGCTGAGCTTTCCCACCCTGTGGCCAAATCTAGTTGTAGCTGCGGCAAGAGCCAGCACTCGCACTGCAATGCTTGCCCTTCCTTAGACCTGTGACAGTCTGCAACCTGAAACGCAGTCTTTGACGTGTCTTGACTTCTTCGTCAATGGTCTGTACTTCCAAACCTGCATTCCAGATTCATTCCAGATTCATTCCTGCCCTCTGCTGCCAATATCTCCAGCATCTCACAATGTGCTGCTCACTGCTATAAGGGAGGTGCCCCAAACTCCACACTGGAGAGGAGACTTCATCTACCTTTCCTTAACCCCACAGAAGCAGGTGGAATGGGGACGTTTGATACATAGATACATAGACAATTGTGCAGGAGTAGACCATTCGGCTCTTCGAGCCAGCACCGCCATTCAATGTGATCATGGCTGATCATCCACAATCAGTAGCCCGTTCCTGCCTTCCCCCCATATTCCTTGATTCCGCTAGCCCTAAGAGCTCTATCTAACTCTCTTTTGAATGCACCCAGTGAATTAGCCTCCACTGCTTTCTGAGGCAGAGAATGCCACAAATTCACAACCCTCTGGATGAAAAGGTTTTTCCTCATCTCGGTTCTAAATGGCTTACCCCTTATTCTTAAACTGTGGCCCCTGGTTCTGTACTCCCCCAATTCCTACATCTAGCGTGTCCAATCCCTTAATAATTTTATATGTTTCGATAAGATCCCCTCTTATCATTCTAAATCCCAGTGAATACAAGCCCAGTCGCTCCATTCTTTCATCATATGACAGTCCGGCCATCCTGGGAATTAACCTCGTACAATGAGTACATTTGCCTGCACTTCAGGTTTTGAAGTCGGGTTGTATCACAGCTTGGTTTGGGAACAGCACTGCCCAAGATGGCAAGAAACTGCAGAGAGTTATAGATGTAGCCCAGTACATCACACAGACCAGACTCCCCACCATTGTCTCCATCTACACTGGAAAAGATACCAACAAAATCAAAGACTTGTCCCACCCCGGTCATTCCTCTTTCTCCTTGCTCCTGTCAGGCAGAAGGTACAGAAGATTAAAAGCATGTTCTCCCAGGAGCACACTCCCTGGCCTACCTCTCCCATCATTGCACCATTCAGTAGCAACACTTCCTGGGAGCCAGGAAAGTATTAGGTTTAGTATTAGGTCTAGTATAATTATTGTCATATGTACCGAGATGCAGTAGAAAACTTTGCTCTGCCTTTTATGCTAGCCTATCTTCTTATCGAGTCCACACACAAGATTACAAGTTGTTCAGCCAGAGCTGAACACACTTCTCAGCATCTGCATACAATGGTGTGCGTCTTGTCGCTTCTTGCGCGTGGTGGTGGAAACAGGGCCGTGACGTGAACGCTCTTTCCTTGACCCCTCATGCCGGTAGATAATACCATACATACATCAGGTCATGCAAAAGAGAAAAGGCAGAATGTGGTCTATAGTGTATTAGCTGCAGAGAAAGTGCAGATTAAAAAGTACAAGGGCCACAAGGAGGTAGGTTGCAAGATCAAGAATTCATCTTAGGGTGTGAGAGGAGCATTTGTGAATCTGATAAGAGTGGCAATGAAACTGTTCTTGAGTCTGTTGGTATGTGATTTGAAACTTTAAAAAAATCTCTTGCCTAAATGGGGTGGGGAGAAGAAGGTATGACTGAGATGGGAGTGGTCCTTGATTACGTTAGTTGCTTTTCTGACGCAGCATGGAGTAGATGGAGTCAATGGAAGGAGCCTGGTCTGTGCGATGGACTGGGCAGTATTCACAACTCTCTGCAATTTCTTGGGCACAGCTGTTGCCAAACCAAGCTGCGATACATCTCGAGAGGCTGCTTTCTACAATGCATCTGTAGAAATTGCTAAGAGTCATTGGAGACATGCTGAACTTCCTTAGTCTTCTATGAAAGAAGTGGTGTTGGTGTGTTTTCTGAACCATAGTGCCAATTAGACCAGGGTCAATTGTTGATGCTTACACCCAGCAGCTTAAAGCTCTTGACCCAATTCACCTCAACACCACTAGTGTAGACTGGGGTGTGTACTCCCTCCCCCACCCCCCGCCCCTTCCTGAAGTTGATGACCAGTTCCATCGTCTTGCTGACATTGAGGTAGAGGTTGTTGTCTTTACACCGTTGTGCCACCAAGATCTCTGCCTCCTTCCTGTACTCTGTCTTGTCCTTGTTTGAGATCCATCCACCTACTGTGGTGACATCTGCAAACTTGTAGATGGAGTAGGAGAGGAATGTGGCCACAAATATTGGGAGTATAGTAAGAGGCTGAGAGTACAGCCTTGTGTTGGCACTGGTGTTAAGAATGATCTCTGATTGGGGTCCGCAGGTCAGGAAGTCGTGGATCCAGTTGCAGAGGGGAGGTGTGGAGTCCAGGGTCCAGGAGTTTGGAGATGAGCTTAGTTGGAATTATAGTGTTGAAAGCGGAGCTATCGTCATTAAATAGATGTCAGATGTAGATGTCCTTGTTATACAGATGCTCCAGGTATGAGTGCAGGGCCAGGGAGATTGAGCCAGGAATTCAACCAGCATTGGAGCAGCTAGTAATTCCATTCAATCTATATGATTTTGCTAAGGTATGTTGAACTAGTTGGAATGTTGCTTTATGGTTACATGGACTGCAGTGTGACCTGATTTAAAAGGCAGTAGTAATTGAAGACTAAATCCATAGTGTCTGGGCTGGATTTAATCATTGGGTTGCATTTTTCTCTTCAACATGAACCGATCTTATTTTTACTCATTCACATTATTGCTCGTGTCTCCTTTGTAGATTAGTACAACGTCACAGGGTGTAGTTAATGAAATATTTATGTGGATTTGGCAGCAGAATCTGTCACAATCGGCTTATTTTGCTGCTTATCACAGATGTTCTCTCTGGGATATTTCACCTGAGATTATCTCTGTTGCGCAGGTTTGAGACTGGCGGAACAACTTGGTCGCAGAGAAGATGAAGCTAAGATCAGGCACCGTTTGGGACTTTCACTGTGGGTCAGTCGAAACCTCGAGGAGGCACAACACCAGGTATTGAACTGCAGGAGAGTCCAAGGCAGCACATGCCTCAATGCAATGATGTGTGCTCATGAGGTTACAGGTGATCGGTGCAGTATTAGGCCATTCGGCCCATCAAGTCTACTCTACCATTCAATCGTAGCTGATCTATCTCTCCCTCCTAACCCTATTCTCCTGCCTTCTCCCCATAACTCCTGATACCCATACTAATCAAGAATCTATCTATGCCTTCAAAATATCCATTGACTTGGCCCCTGCAGCCTTCTGTGGCAATGAATTCCACAGATTCATCACCTTCTGACTAAAGATATTCCTCCTCATCTCCTTCCTAAATGAACATCCCTTAATTCTGAGGCTATGACCCCTAATTCGAGACTCTCCCACTAGTGGGAACATGCTCTCCACATCCACTCTATCCAGGCCTTTCACTATTCGGTAAGTTTCAATCGTGTCCCCCCTCACTGGTCTCTGTGAGGTGGGGATCTGGTGGAACGAGTGTTACATTTAGCTTTGCTCCCACTTCTGTCGTGGAAACAACTTCAAATAAAATTAGGCCAAAAACTATTGTTGGAAAATCAATGGTGAAGGAGAGAGGTATAAAAATCAATGCTACCAAGGCTCAGTAAAAATGTATTGTCATTTATTGTTACTAATTCACATGTAAAGCTTATAGAAAAATAGAAAATCAGGTGCAGGAGTAGGCCATTCAGCCCTTCGAGCCAGTACTGCTATTCAATATGATCATGCCTGATCATCTAAAATCAGTACCCCCGTTCCTGCTTTTTCCCCATATCCCTTGATTCCTTTAGCCGTAGCTAAATCTAGCCTCCACTGCCTTTTGTGGCAGAGAATTCCACAGATTCACAACTCTCTGGGTGAAAATGTTTTTCCTCATCTCATAACGAACTTTAAAATCTACTCATCCCTCTTTCAGCCTTGGTTACCACCTGCACCCTTGTCTCCTTGCCCTGACTCACCTCTCATTCAACCTCAGCTCATCCTTATACAAGGATTGGTTTACAGTGGCCCATTAGCCTACCGACCAGCACCATTTGGGATGTGGGAGGAAAGCGGAGCCCTGTCAGACTCCACGTGAACAGCTCCAGGATTAAACCTGGACCCTGGGTGCTGTGTGGGTGCAGCACTACCCGCCGCATCATTCTGCTGCCCTAACAGTGCGGGACATGGCAAAATATAGATATCACTCACCGACTGCCGTAGCTGTGGGGCTCGCAAGAGTAGCTTTGCATTGCCGAGTAAATTGCATCCCTAATAATATAATGAGGCAAACTCTTGTTCATGTCACTGATGTCTGTTTTAATATACAAAACATCATGAATGTTCATTAAGTTGTAATCACTCTCTTCCTTTTCAGCTTTATCGAGCATCTGCTTTATTTGAAAATATCCGCCACGAGGCACAGCACAGCACCGATTATAAACTTTCCCTCTTCGACCTCCAAACATCCTCCTATCAAGCTTTGCAACGCGTTCTGGTCAGCCTGGGTATGTAGAGATCCAGAGCGAGCCTGATGACCAAGTTCAGTCAATTCCAGAGACCTATTTCCCAATTGTGTTATTTTACCCTGGAGTACTATTCCTCTTAGTGTCATAGAGTCGTACAGCACATAAACAGGCCCTTTGGCCCTTTTTATCCATGGCATCCACAATACCCCATTCATCTTAGTCCCACCTGCCCGCATTTTGCCCATATCCCTCTAAACCTTTCCTATCCATCTACCAGTCCAAAGGTATTTTCAATGTTGTTATAGTACCTGCCTCAACTACTTCCTCTGGCAGCTCGTTCCATATACTCTCCACCCTCTGTGAGAAGAATCTGCCACTCAGATTCCTATTAAACGGAAACAGGGAAGGTAAGTCAAGCAGAGAAATTCTGCCTTGGGAAAAAAAAAAAAAGGGAAATGGCTTCAATATTCAGATTAAATCTTTAAAATCCCGCTTGTATTAAATCTTTCCCATTTTAAATTTCCTTCTCAGGCAATAGCCAGCAGCGGGTGCAGGTTGGATGGTTGATCTCTGATCATTTCTTAGGTCATTGTGACTTTGTCTTTGTTTGTTCATAATAGCCACCTTCTGCTTTCCTCACCACCCAATTAGGAAGTATTGATCCACATTATGCACCACAGCTGCGATTGTGAGCTTTGATTCAGGACATTAATCCACATCTTATCATTCACGGTGAATCTGTGTCGGACCCTACTGGGCTGTCCGCATTAAGAGGGTTCTGAAAATGAACTCCATTAAAAATAATTATCTGGTCATTCATTTCGATGCCTCTTCTGAAACCTAGTGGCGCACAGATTGGCCATATCCGCGGTCTATGAACAATTCAAAAAACAAGTAATTAACAGAAAAACACTTCGCAGGGCACTGGAGTGAGCGAAGACAGATAGAACTGCAGGACTTTTTTTTCTTCAAATGGCAGTCTCACTCTGATATAACTGCAGTGAATAAATGGAAACCATATTCATTCAGTATAATTATAATTATGTTCATACCATACTGATCTTGAATTTGAAATAGAATGGCAGCTTATCTCTGTTGCAATCAATATCATACTGATGGTCACATCTTGCATTTCAATTGAGCAATACCAATACAGATTGTGTGAATGCACAGAGTCTTTTACCCAGTGTACAGGAATCAAGAACCAGAGGACATAAGGGGAACAATTTAAGAGGAAATTGAGGGGCAACTTTTTCATACAGAGGGTGGTGGGGATATGGAATGAGCTGCCAGAGGATGTAGTTGAGGCAGATACTATAGGCATAATTAAAAGACATTTGGACAGGCACATGGATAGGAAAGGTTTAGAGCAGGGGTGGGGAACCTGCGGCCTTCTAGGCCATTAAGTGCGGCCTTTTGAATGAATCCAAATTCTGTAGAACAAATCCTTTTATTTTTATTAATATGTTTTTGTTCGTCTTTTATTATTTTAATTTTAATCTTAAAATGAACGTATTTAAAAAAATACCGAAGAGTAAAAGAAGATTCACCTAAATAATCCTATATCTAATTGAAGTTTATTGGATGCGGCCTTCCAACATGAAAAAATCCCCACCCCTGGTTTAGAGGGATGTGGGCCGAACATGGGCAGGTGGGACCAGTGTAGATGGGCATCCTAGTCGGCGTGAATGAGTTGCCCGAAAGATCCGTTTCCATGCTGTATGACTCTGAACATGTAAAATATTAAATAGCGACATTTAATTTAATCCTTTTGTTAAATATAAATATAGTTGCTTCAGTTTTGTGTGCAACAGAAGTAACTCGATAAGGCAAAAGATGACTATAATTTAAAAAATACAGATAATAACTTTAATAGCAGGTGTGTTTGCCTTTACAATTTGTGCTTACTTCATGGAAAATCCTTGATGTCATTGTCCATATGTAGAGTGTTGAGTGAATCAGGAATGGTTTGGTCAGCCTGCATATGTGGAGTATGCGGCGTTCCAGTACAAGCCAACAACAAGTCTCATCCCAGTCATTCCTGCGACCATCAACCATTCCAAGTAATATTCTTCATCCCCCTTTTTATTTTCTTCTCCATATTTGACAAGAATTTCCAAGGAAAGAGAGGGACTGTGACTTCATGGCATCTCTAAAGATGCGTAGATCATGTATTGTCTTTCCACTGACTGGATAGCACGCAACAAAAGCTTTTCACTGTGCCTCGGTACACATGACAATAAACTAAACTGAACTGAGATGCCTGGCCAAAATGACAGTGAATCCATCCTTCATCACACAATCTTCTCTTCTAATCTCATCAGGTCGTCACGATGAGGCACTGGCTGTGGCTGAGAGGGGGCGGACGAGGGCATTTGCTGACCTTCTGGTCGAACGGCAAACTGGGCAGCAAGTGTCTGACTCATTGACTCCTGTTACCATTGAACAAATTCTGGAAGCCATCAACAATCAGCGCAGTCTGGTACTATACTACTCCCTCGCAGCGGGCTACCTCTACAGCTGGTTACTGGCACCAGGAGCAGGTATGCATTCAGGTGGTTAAGTAACAAATGAATTGTAACTAAACTTCCAACTACAAACAGGATTGCTTGCACTAGTGACTTTGGGTTTGATTTGCACTAATATTGTTTCATTTTATTTATTGAACTTTTTGTTTGATTATTTTGTTTTCTGTTGAGGACTGTGCTTATGGACCTATTATGCTGCTGCTGAGTATAGAAGTTGGGAGGTCATGTTGCAGTTGTATAAGACGTTGGCCAGACATGTTGGCCAGTGTGAGCAAGTTGGGCCGAAGGACCTGTTTCCACACTGTATCACTGCATGACTCCAAGGCAAAATTCCCTTGTTCGGTTTCGGATCATATCATAATTAAACACATTTGATTCTTGCACCTTAAGTAAGCATGGAATTTCACAATTGAACACTCTTGACTCTTGCACCTTAAGTAGCTGTGGAATCCATCTCTGCCTCTCTTGTAAGGTAATGTTGGCTGTGCCACATGTGTAGACCAATACTTATTTTGACACTAATACATAATTTAAATTAGGATTTGTTACATTTGCTACAGAGTTGTCCAATCTTTTCATCTTAAATCTTCCTGATGACCATTAAAGGATCAGTGACCTATCGAAACACCCATTGAACATCATGACGAGCAACCTGATCGCCCAGTTGCTCAGTACTTCAACTCCCCCTCCCAATCCCACTGACCTTTCTGTCCTGGGCCACCTCCATTGCCAGAGTGGGGCCCAGTGCAAATTGGAGGAACAACACCTCATATTTCGCTTGGGTAGTTTACACCCCAGCGGTATGAACATTGACTTCTCTACTTTTAGATAGCCCTTGCTTTCCCGCTCTCTCCATCCCCTCCCCCTTTCCAGTTCTCCCACGTCCTACTGTCTCCGCCTATTTCCTTTTTTTTCCCGCCCACCCCGACATCAGTCTGAAGAAGGGTCTCGACCCATAACGTCGCCAATTCCTTCTCTCCATAGATGCTGCCTCACCCACTGAGGTTCTCCAGCATTTTTGTTTACCTATGATGAAAACAGTTGTGTTTGCTGTGCTCAAATCTGTTTTTCAAAGCAACCCTGCACCAAAGGTTTAAGAAGGAACTGCAGATGCTGGAAAATCGAAGGTACACAAAAAAGCTGGAGAAACTCAGCGGGTGCAGCAGCATCTATGGAGCGAAGGAAATAGGCAACGTTTCGGGCCGAAACCCTTCTTCAGACTGACCCCCCATCAGTCTGAAGAAGGGTTTCAGCCCGAAACATTGCCTATTTCCTTCGCTCCATAGATGCTGCTGCACCCGCTGAGTTTCTCCAGCTTTTTTGTGTACCTGCACCAAAGGTTCTTCCTTGGTTGTGCTGCTTCCCTGATGTTCTGAATTGAAAGATGCTGCAAAGCTTCAACCTCCGCTTAGTTATGGAATTTGATTTCACAATGTGTCCAAACACTTCTTCGTAGCTTTAGCTGCAACATTATCTTCCTAGCTCTTTTTTGTTGCAAACAATAATTTCTTATCTTCGTGGATAGGCCAGTACATTAACTCAATAACATTTTTTATTTGTATGACACCGATAAGGTTGAGTGTGATATTTAAGAACTTCATTTTGAATCCACATTTTAACTGAAAGGAAGAAGGTTTAAAGTAGATGTGTGGGGCATGTTTATTTACAGAGTAGCGGGGTCTGGAACACATTGCCAGGAGTGGCAGTGGAGGCAGATATGACAGTGGTGTGTTAGAGGCTTTTATATGGTTTCATGGTTGTGCAGAGAATTAAGCAGATGAGATCGGCTTAACTAAACATCATGTGTAAGAAGGAACTGCAGATGGTGGTTTACACCTAAGATAGACGCAAAATGCTGGAATAATGTATCGTGTCAGGCAGCATCACAGCAAAGGAATTGGTGGCGTTTCTGGTCAAAAACCTTCATTTCTTGTGATGGTTTTGACTCAAAACATCACCTATTCCTTTCCACCAGAGATGCTGCCTGACCCGTTGAGTTACACCAGCATTTTGTGTCTAACTAGACCATGATTGGCACAAAGATAGTGGGCTGAAGGGGCCATTTCTGTGCTGTACTGTTCAATGCTCTAAGTGTTTAAATGACTTCAGTGAAGTTAACGTTGGTCATTTAGAGATCGAACGAGGAAAATAATGTGCGGAGTTTAATCCGACTTTGACACATGGAGAAGCAACGTGACCTTGTGATCCTTAGTCAGAGGGTGGTGAATCTGTGGAATTCATTGACACAGAAGGCTGTGGAGGCCAAGTCAATGGATATTTTTAAGGCAGAGATAGATAGATTCATGATCAGTGCGGGTGTCATGGGTTATGGGGAGAAGGCAGGAGAATGGGGTTGAGAGGGAGAGATCGATCAGCCATGATTGAATGGCAGAGTAGACTTGATGGGCCGAATGTCCGAATTCTGCTCCCTTCACATGAACCTATGACCCTTGAATGGCATGGGCACAGTAAGCTTCCTCATCAGTGTATAATATTCCAATCGCCTGTGCTGCACTTCAGTCAAAAGACGAAAATGAGATCAACTCATTCAAAAATCAATTCCCTATGTAGAGATTAACGAAGCGTACATTTTGGTAACACGCTGACATGATTTTAAAGTGATCCTACATAGACTTGTTTTTTTTTAAATTGCTGTTTTTTTAAAAACTTTATCGACGCAAAAGTGTTGTCATCACCAAGATCTCCTTTTAAACATTTGTTTGTCTCACGGCTTTTGATGTGATAAGGGAGATAACTGTCGCAACACAATGTTGAAGAATCTCGCTGCCTGCTGATTATCAGCGGGTGTGAGAGCCAGACAGGGTGTGAGCGTATGACATTGCCATACTTAATTGTAGTGGAGTTGGGAAATTGGTGACCTGCAAAAGGGTGCCCGGCACAACAATGGGAAACGGAGAGAGCTTTCAAAATAGTCCAAAGCCAGGAACAGCGGCAAGAATGTCCCCCATTGATTTTCTTTTACCTATTTTTAAATGGATTGTAAGTGGTTGTAAGAATGATGAATATGAATAATTTACTCGCGGCCTTTATCACACACAGTTACGGCGTAGAGGCAGAATAAGCATTTTGTTGGGCATGTTTGTTTTTCTCAGAATTAGTTAGCACCGCTGCATGGTTAATATACAATCGCTTTAGTTGAAGGACAAATGAGCAGAGTGTTTGTAACCGAATGATATCATGACTGGAATTAAGAAACAGTTGGGTGAGAAAGGATTACTAGCATTAAATACATATTGGGTAACATGTGTAGGAAGGAACTGCAGATGCTGGTTTAAACCGAAGATAGACACAAAATGCTGGAGTAACTCAGCAGGACAGGCAGCATCTCTGGAGAGAAGGAATGGATGATGTTTCGGTTCGAGACCCTGCTTTGCAGTCTGAAGAAGGGTCTCGACCCGAAACGTCACCCATTCCTTCTCTCCACAGATGCTGCCTGTCCCTCTGAGTTACTCCAGCATTTTGTGTATTTTCTTCATATTGGGTAGCATGTTTGGTGTACAGCTTTACAATGTGTTTCACGATCAACATCACGATACCTTTGAAATGTCGAATGTCTAGCGGAGAATTGACTTGGATCTGCCGTGTCCGATGTTTCACTGGCTCATCCCTGACTCGCCTTCCGTACAGCACTGAGGCTTTCCCCATTTATCCAGTGGACTGTACAGAATCCTCGGGCAAAGGGGAAAGTGGCGCCGTCTGCTTTACGACAGTGCTCCGTGGAGCGCTGACATTATGGTCTCGGCTCAATCCCACTCCCTTGCTTCATCCATTAAATGCCGTCCGTCTCATCTACTGAGGGAACCCACCTATCGTCTTCTGTCCACCCATCTCCCCAGCCAATGCCAAGATGGCACTAGATGAATTATGAATGTCCTACATGTGAGGATATGCCGTGATGTGGAAGGAGCTGTTTGCCCTCTATCCCCGTGTCTCTGCTCTGCAGTCGTTGCCCTGTTTTCCCCGGCTGCCAGTCGGTGGGTGAATGTCTGTGTTCTCTCCCCCCCCCCCCCCCCACGTGTGGCGGGTTGAGCCGTCGCTGGTGCTGGGGAATGTAGCTGCAGGAGCTGGGGGTCGGAGCGGAGAGCCTTGTCGGCACACAGTACCAGTGCCAATGCTGATTCAGTGTAAGTGTGGTCGGGACTGCTATTCACTGGAGACCACAGAGGCCTGAGCCATTCATTCCTGGCTTAATGGGGAAATGAGCTTTGCAATGTGATTCCTACGAGGTGGGAGTCAGTCCTACGCTAAAATTTCACACTTGAAACCCTGTTGCATCAGACAATGAAGTGGCTTATGTCGACTGGCTGCACAGCTTTACAATGTGTTGATTAATTGAAGAGGGGATTGTCATAATTGTAATCTGACTCATTTCATGTTCGGGGAGCTCAAACAGAAATGAGGAGAGTTCATTAAAATTCTCCTTGCACTGAATCATGTCTCCTGTTGTGCTCTCTCATATCCAGTTATATAAAACCATGTACATGCATGGCCTGCATAATGTGCTCGTACATGCACGACTGCTGTTATCTATTTCTCCCCTGTGCTATCTAGCAGGGGCCCTGTCAGTGTTGTAGCTGCATCAGATCAGTACTGCACAGCAAGAGGCCCTTCGGCCCACAATGTCCATGCCGAATATGATGCCTACGCCAAAGATAGACTCGAAAAGCTGGAGTAACTCAGCGGGACAGGCAACATCTGGAGAGAAGGAATGGGTGATATTTCGGTTTGAGACCCTTCGTCAGACAAGGATTTCCTCAGAACAGAACTTCAGACTAGACTTAGTCTACCATCAGACTAGACTTAGTCTGAAGAAGGGTCTCGACCCGAAACGTCACCCATTCCTTCTCTCCAGAGATGCTGCCTGTCCCCGCTTAGTTACTCCAGCTTTTTGTGTCTACTTTTGGTTTAAACCAGCACCTGCAGTTCCTTCGCACACGTGATGCCTATACCATCTCCCCTCTGCCTGGAAGTGACCCATACTCCTCCCTTCCCTGCATATATTCATGTGCCTATCCAAAAGTCTTAAATGACACAGTCATATCTGCCTCAACCACCACCCTCTGTGTAAAAACACTTGGCCCAACATCTCCTTCCAACTTTGCCCTTCGCTCCTTAAGACTAATGGCCTCAAGTATTTGATTTTTCCACCTTGCGGTAAAAGATTCTGTCTGTCTACCTTATCTATGCCGCTCATAATTTTATATACTTCTATCGGGTCTCCCTGTCACCTCAGGCATTGCAGAGAAATCACTCCAAGTCTGTCCAACCTCTCCCTGAAGCTGATACTCCCTAATCCAGGCATCATTCTGGTAAACGTCCTCTGCACCCTCTCCAAAGCCTCCACACCCATCCTGCAAAGAGGCAACCAATTTGCCTCTTTCTCCTGATGTCAGTGGCTGCCACTACTTGGTGATCCTGCACTCTGTCATCTTCCCCTTTGCTCTACCGACTCTACTTCAGTTTGGCTTGATTGTGTTCATGTGTAGTCTAGTCTGATTGTCACTGTACAGGTGACAATAATAAAGTTAATCCTAAGATTGGAGCTTCAGCCCAAAGCAATGAGATCACCTCCTCGAAGACGGCACGATGGTACAGCGGTAGAGTTGCTGCCTTGATCCGGGTTCGATCCCGACTACCAGTGCTGTCTGTACGGAGTTTGTACGTTCTCCCCGTATCCTGCTTGGGTTTTCTCCCAGATCTTCCGTTTCCTCCCGCACTCCAAAGACATACAGGTTTGGAGGTTAATTGACTTGGTATAAGTGTAAATTGTCCCTAGTTTGTGCAGGATAGTGTTAATGTGCGGGGATCGCTAGCCGGTGCAGACTCGGTGGGCCGAAGGGCCTGTTTCCATGCTGTATCTCTAAACTAAACTAAACCTGTTAATCCAATATATCTCCTGTGGGAGGTCAGGCACGCCTTCATTTCTCAGAGACGCCTTTCCGTCCTCTTTCCCGTGATCTGTGACAGAATCCATTGCTGGCTAATGAAAGAAAGATTTGCTTCTCCGCGATGGTTTGTAAGCGTTCAAACTGAAATGATTCTCAATAGACACAGCCCAGTAACTCGTCGACACAGACCGAAGCAACCCTGAATTTACCTTCAAATTCACCGTTTGTTTTGACAACTCGGTCAGAAAATTCTCCTGGCGCTGCACCCGCTTCTGTTGGGTTTTTACGTGGGGAACTGTGCTGGGTAAATCCGTCGCCCCCGCACTTAATTCGCAGCCACAGACGAGGGCCAGCAGTGTGTAGCCCCGACTTCCTCCATTTACACTGGCCATGCACAGGGGGTTTGTTAAAGGAACAACGCGAGGCACAGCTGGTGAGGGGATCAGGTGAGGCCAGCTGGGGATGGGGAGCTTTAGAGCCTGATGATTGGTGAAAGTTTGAATTACTGCTGTTGGGAGCGACCTTTTGCAGCAATTTATTTTTCTGGCATTGTGCCTAGACAGCCTTGAACTTGCTTCTGACTGCCTGTGGGAGTGTGAGACTACTGAGAGATCTTGATCAATCCCTCCCTAACCTCCCGTGCACTGAGGGAGAGCCTCTCTGGTGCACGTGTGGAATTCCCCACTAGCATATCTGTGCAGTGCTTTATCCCTGTTGCACAGGCTACGAAGGAGGGGGGGGGGGGGGGGGGGGGTTAAAAGCGGAATGGGGCAGAGTTTAAACACGATGAACCTCAGAGGAAATTTCAACCTCCCCCCCCCCTCAAAAAATATTCCATTACAAGAGTACTGTGAAAGGTCTTGCTTCCAGTGGCATCACAGGCACTTAAGGGCCTGTCCCACTTGACCGTCATTTACGCGTAATTTACGTGACATCATTTACGCGCCACGACGCACGACGTGTGCATCATGACACGCACGTGATGCGCGCATGGTGTGCGATGCCATAGGCAGTGATGAGCAGCGTCGCAGGATTTCGTGATGTACAAAATCTTCGCACGCCATCTGCGTGACGCGCAAATGACGACCAAGTGGGACAGGCCCTTTAGTCTCAGACAACACACAAAAACAAATGGTAAGGCAGCATCTCTGGAGAGAAGGAATGGGCGACGTTTCATGGTCTCGACCTGAAACGTCGCCCATTCCTTCTCTCCAGAGATGCTGCCTCACCCGCTGAGTACCTCCAGCATTTTGTGTCTACCTTTGATTTAAACCAGCATCTGCAGTTCTTTCTTACACACAAAAACAAATTGTACATAAATCACACGTGCAAATCCTAAAGGGAAGAAGACTGCAAATAAACAAGGTGCGAGTGCAAAAAAATATATAAGGATGCAAGGAACTGCAGATGCTGGTTTATATTTTAAAAAATGCACAAAGTACGGGAGTGATTCAGCGAGTCAAGCAGTGTCTCTGGAGAACATGGGTAGGTGACAGACACAAAAAGCTGGAGTAACTCAGCGGGTCAGGCAACATCCCTGTAGAAATGGAATCAGTAACGTTTCAGGTTGAGACACTTCTTCAGACTGAGAATCAGGAGAAAGAGGAAAGAGAGATCTAGACGAGTTATAGACTCGTTATCTCTTATCTCACAGCCAACAACAGACCACTGTGGGCTCCACATTTCCTTGATTATCGTCGCCTTTTGCATATCTTCCATTCATTTGTCCCAAGTGCCGCCCATATCTCTCGTCCCTTGGTGAGCTGCATGTCGAGCCATCCAGATTGACAAGAGCCGCAATATGGATTTATTTGAGTTTTACTCTTGATTGTCTGAGACCAGGGTTGTCATGGCGATAAGCGGTGGACAGACACATCCAGTCGATAGGTTAATGAGGCCAGTAAGTGAGAGAGCGAGACAGAGAGAGAGAGAGAGAGAGAGAGAGAGAGAAGCAAAGGAGTATAAAAGTTGTGAAAAGAGGGGTTTTAGGAAAAGTTTAGCAGGTCAGGCAGTGCTAATGGAGAGGCAAAACTGATGGCCTATAGCGGAGAAACAGGAACTGCTGATGCTGATTTACCAAGGAAAGACACAAAATCCTGGAATAACTCAGCGGGTCAGGCAACATCCCTGGAGAAAATGCATAGGTGACGTTTCGGTTCGGAAACCTTCCACAGACTGGTCATTCCTGGGATGCTGGCTGACCCGCTGAGTTACTCCATCCGTTTCTCCACAGTTGCTGCCTGATTAAACTGAGTGTTTCCAGCAGTTTCTCTTTTTAGTTCAGATTTCCACGTCTGCACTTTTGAAATATTTTTTTTTCTCTCAGCAGCAAATTCTCCCCCCAAAAAAAGTGCTCTTTGTTAGTTTGGGCAGTGGCTGAGGCCTTCGGGAAGTGAGTGAACACTGAGTTTTGTGGAACCCTTGTGAAGTGTTTCATTATAAACCAATTAGTAGTTTAAGTGGAGCCTGAACGTGGAACTCCATGCAGAGCTCTTTGTTTACTTGTTGCTGCCAAAGGATAATTGTTTCTAGAACTGGGAGCCCATATTTATGCAGGGAAGACGTCTCATGTACACTGGATGATGACTGATGTTATTAGGTGTACGTCTGATGCTGGGAATATGTGGGACACTGCAGTATGGGTCCCTACCCGATCTGCCTGGTCCTATGTCACCTGGACTAGGCGCTGAAGCTGGTTACTCTGGGTTGCTTCAGTTTTGGAATGCATAGCCCTGCATAAAACCTACTCTGTGGCAATCCCATTTCTCAGCTAACATATTACGTTTCATTCCAAATATTCCATCAGCCAAAAGATGTTTTGCTTGGAATATGTAATCAGTAGCATAAACACCATTTTTAACAAGTCCCCTCTGTTTGAAGAAGGGTCTCGACACCCAAGCACCAACCATACCTTCTCTCCAGCGATGCTGCCTGGCCCGCTGAGTTATTCCAGCACTTTGTGTCTGTCAACTAGTATCTGCAGTTTCTTCCTGCACATTTTAACCAGTCGTCCCAGGTTGGAATGGTTTGAGAATTTGAATTCATTTCAACGAAAAAAAATTGGAAAGGGAGAATTAATATCACTAGCGATGAATATTGAAAAATAATTTAACTGGATCATTAATACCTTTTACTTGCAGCAATCAATTGGCCACACAAGAGACGGCAGATGTGGGTATCTTGAGCAAAAAGCAAAGTGCCGGGGGATCTCAGCAGGTCAGGCAGCATCTGTGGGAAATGCTGTAAGAAACGGGCAATGTTTTGGGTCGGGACCCTTTCTCTCGGTAGTCTCGATACAAAGCGTAGTCTGTCCATTTCCTTCACAGATGCTGCCTGACTGATTTGGGTTTCCTCCAGCACTTTGCTTTCTGAGCAGTCATTTGGCTTATTTCTCACGCCCCCTAACACATTCGCCACACAGACATAGAAACATAGAAACATAGAAGTTAGGTGCAGGAGTAGGCCATTCAGCCCTTCGAGCCTGCACCGCCATTCAATATGATCATGGCTGATCATCCAATTCAGTATCCCGTACCTGCCTTCTCTCCATACCCCCTGATCCCTTTAGCCACAAGGGCCACATCTAACTCCCTCTTAAATATAGCCAATGAACTGGCCTCAACTACCTTCTGTGGCAGAGAATTCCAGAGATTCACCACTCTCTGTGTGAAATGCAGATGCCACTTGCCTCTTTGTGGTCTGACCGGCTCTCAGTCAATCTTCTCTCCCTCACCCTTTCATTCTCTCCCTTGCCTTCTATCGCAATACCTCCCATGCCATCCATGCCATTCTTCACCATACCTCTCAGCTTCTCAGCTAATCCATCAAACCACTGGTGAAACGGGGAAGTGCGCTTCTTTAAGCTGTTTTTAAATTCCTCAGCACCACTTTATTTTCCCGTTCTTGTTGTATTTTAACAGCGAGGGTTGTGTGAAAATCTCTTATTACTTCCAACCAGTACAGCCCCTGAAAATATTCCATCCAAAACTCACCCGTTCTCGGCTTTGTTAACTATTAGTCAACGATGACCTTTCCTATGAATTTGACACTGATCAAATGGACAACATCCCGAATTGCAACCAGCCTGCCGTGGGGTAGGTTGGTCGGCACGGACGAGTTGGGCCAAAGGGCCTGTTTCCATGCTGTATGTCTCTGACTTTATGTTCGGTTTATAACTGAAGGCTGCCTCCTCTGACTGAGCCAGAGTCAAATCGTGTGCTGCATGCTCTTGACAATATAATTTATGATTCCGGCACCCTGACTTGTAGTAATACTCCATGTGAATTCCTCTCTCTCTCTCTCTCTCTCTCTGTCTTCATGTAGGCATATTAAAATTTCATGAATGCTATTTGGGCGATGGCCTGGCTGACAACAACAATGATTTTAATGAAACCAGTAGCCTCAACCTGCAGACATCCAGCTTCTCCACTCTCGAGCAGTACGTGACCAATGTCCGAGAAGCTCTCGGCATTGATTCCTACTACACCAGGTAAAGTTTGCATTTCTTTGAAGGCTTTTTATTGATTTTGATACCCTCGTCCTGTTTAAAATGTCATTCCTGATTTGCTTCTTGCGGAGACAGAATGAGGATTATAGACAGATGCAACATGCTTTATTACAGCCCGCCACGGTGTTTAAGATCATTAAAATTAGTGAATGACAGGCCTTGCAGATACAACTGTAATGAGTTGTATCACTGGCAACCTTACAGTCTCCGCCGTGTTACAGTTTGATTTTCTTTTTCATGAAGCATTAAATATTAAAATGCAATAAAAGCACATGAACGGCAGAGAGAGAATAAAATATTTTTCATCCAACGCTGCACTTTAATTCCACATGGACACAAGTGCTGCTTCTCCTCCTGGGAGCTTGCACATTGATTTAATAAGGTTATTTTAATTAAATCAGGTAAATTGGAATCAACCTTTGGATGATGGCAATAAACCCACACGGTTTGTAGTTTTTTTTTTGCAGGTGGATAAATCGAATTGTGAATACAATCCTTAGAACACAAAAATATTGTAAAATTCGATCATTATGGTGTGAGACATCTTGAAGTATATGTGTGTGATACCCCAAGATGAATTAGTCCTGTATGTGATGTTGCTATTGTTTTATAAATTAAAGATGACCGGCAAAATGTAGAAGGTGAGGAAATTCATAAGTTCGAGGAGCAGAATTAGGCCATTCGGCCCATCAAGTCTACACCGCCATTCAATCATGGCTGATCTATCATTCCCTCTGAACCCCATTCTCCTGCCTTCTCCCCATAACCCCTGACACCCGCACTAATCAAGAATCTGTCCATCTCCACTTTCAAAATCATCCATTGACTTGGCCTCCACAGCCACAGGTAGGTTTTGTTTCCTCTGAAATAATAGCTCGCAAGGAATATATACATACTACAGAAAACAGAAAAACTTATGGATGAAGGAAGAAAGCATTAGCCATTGATATAATTGGCAGAGTGGTATACCTTTGTTTGGAACCTTTTCCACTTTGATTGCATATTAGTAAAGAAGCTAAAAGCAAATCAGGCCCAAAACGTTGTCTATCCATTCCCTCCACAGACATTGCCCGACCTGCTGAGTTCCTCCAGCCCTTCGTGTTTTGCTCAAGATCCCAGCAACTGCAGTTTCTCGTGTATGCAGCAAATCAGACGCTGCATGTGTTGGTGTTTTATAAATGCTTTGTTCCAACCCTTGCATGCTACCCTTGTAGTTCTCAGGCACTGGAGACTGGACGCGTATTTGTTGTCGTTTTCTACCATTTATTTGTCTTTATCTATGAGGGGTATAGGTAGAGTGAATGCACACAGACTTTTTCCCCCCAGGATAGATCAAGAGCTGGAGGGCAGAGGCTTAAGGTGAGACGGGAGACATTTAATTCCAATCTCAGGGGCAACATTTTCATCCAGAGGGTGTTATATATCTGGAACGAGCTGTCAGAGGAAGTGGTTGAAGCAGGTACAATGGCAACATTGATAAGACCTATCGTGGATTGGATAGGTCCAGAGGGATATGGGTAAAACACAGGCAAATGGCACTAGCTAAGATCATGTTCAGCATTGACATGTTGGGCCAAAGGGCCTGTTTCCATGCTGTCTGACTCTGTGATGTGAGGGTGTTACCTTGTTTTCATCTCAAAGATAGACACAAAAAAAAGGGTCTCGACCCGATGTCACCTATTCCTTTTCTCCAGAGATGCTGTCCGTCTGGCTGAGTTACTCCAGCCTTTCGTGACTATTTTTGGTTTAAACCAGCACCTGCCGTTCCTTCCTACACACTTGTTTTCATCTCTGTGGGCCCATTAAAGCCACCACTCAGCGTGAACCTGGGCTGTGAGTGCTGGTTGGATCGGTTACTGTATTGTACATCATAGCTTAGTTGCAACATTACCCTCTGGTGGAGCTGACTTTTTGTTTAACTGTATTCACTGCCCAGCAGAATCCAGAATGATTCTGTATCTCCAGTCCTAGGTACTGAAACATTTGCAGTGCTTCAACGGCAAATCTGGCCTCGTCCACAATCAGGGAAATGCTTGAGTCCACAATTTTCTGCACCATTTCATTGCTACACCATTTCATCTTATCCCAGCAAACCAAGCTGACTTCATGTGAAACAAAATGCAGTGTGATGCATCATACTAACCGAGACTGCGAAATGTCACCACCTGGCCCAGAGCCGTGCCTTTAGCTGCGTGTTTTTGGCTGGGAGCTTTGCAGTGAGACCTTTGGAACAAGACAAGTGTTAGTGTGTGCGTGGCTGCAGGGTGGTGAACAGTGGGGTGGGGTGGAGATGGGGACTGCAGTGAACAGCATGCATTGAATGCAGAACGCTGCGCTCTCATTCCTTCCCAAGTATCAATCCCGTGCCAGAACCACCAACAAAAGTTCAAAGAAATAAATTATGCACCCGCATGGGACCTAGCCTAATCATGTATGCCTATGTTGCTAGCTGTGAGTGTCCAGAGACTAATACAAAAAAAATGACATGATTCTGCTGTGTTTCAATGCGTGTTTCAATATTAAATCCACTTTCGAACTGACCACACACTTAATGGGATTGGAGCACATTACAAGGATTTATTGGTATGGATTGCTGGTGTCTTGGGAAGATGAAAAGCTTGGTTCAGAGCATAAGGAACGGTGTTGATCATCACTTCGTATCTAAATTGCACATCTGTTTTTAATTTTGTGTTTTTTTAAAAATTGACACTATTGGTCTGTTTCGAAAGAAATCAAATTGCATTTATGGGCTTAATTGTTTAGCATTCACAGTTGCATTCGGTTAGATCTGAAAATAAGCAGCAGGAGTGCAGCGGGTAGAGCTGCTGCCTCACTGCCCAAGAGACCCGGGTACGATCCCAACATCAGGTGCTGTCAGTGTGGAGTTTGCATGTTCTCTCTGTGACCGGGTGGGCTTCTTCTTTGTACCCCGGTTTCCTCCCACATCCCAAAGACGTGTGGGTTTGTAGGTGAATTGGCCCTCTGTAAATACCGTACCCCCCCCCCCCCCCCGTGTGTAGAAAGTGGATGTGAAAGTGGGATAGCATAGAACTAGTGTGAATGGGTGATCGATGGTCTCAAGTGGGCCGAAGGGCCTGTTTCCTTGCCGTATCTTTAAACTAAACACATAACAGAGTCTGTAATATAATATTACAGATAATTGCAAACCCGAGTTTAAAAATTAATTGCATTGCATTGCATGTGGTGGCAAATTTTTACTCGTGAAAAGTCTAGCTTTGATTTAGGATAATTCTTTGCTCTGTTTAGCCCTACCAGTGGTAATGTTTTCCTTGCATGCATCCTGTCTAACTGGTTTATCACTCTAACACTTCAATTAAATCACCCTTCAACCTTTTCAACTCTGCTGGATACAAACCAAATGGAATGTAATGTGTCTTCATGATTTAATCTTTTAAGCCCTGTTATAATTCTGGTGAATCCGTGCTGTACCGTTCTTCAGTCCAGTGGATCCTCACTGAGGTCGTGCTTTCAACTGAATGCAGCTGAAGTGTCTCAGCCATGCTCTGTACAACTGAACAATAATTTCCTACCCTTCATATTCCAACCCCCGCGAGGTGTCGGCCAATATTCCATTAACCTTTTTGATGGCTTTTTAAGCCTGTGCATCAGCCTTTAATGATGTGTGTACCTGGACACACAAATCTATTAGCTGCTCTGTAGTCTTGCTCCCTGGCCATTAAGGGTTCTGGTGAATGCTCGGCGCTCGAGATTGTCCAGCTCTGATGGAAGCTGAGCGCGGGTTAATTAATGCTAAGTACTCCCCAAATGAACGGCGTTGTGGAAGCAGGGTATTCTCTGGGTGAGAGGCTGCCGGAGAATGCACGCTCCTTGGATATTTGGAGCAGGCTTTTGCGACTCACAATCCTACAACCAGAGAGTGACAAACCATGTCGCTTTCTCAATAGCTTGAGATCTGACATGTTCAGGAATAAATGAGAGCGTTCATTGGTGTAGAAAGCTTCCATACTTGACATATGTGCAAAATAGTCAGCGCGTGTCAAACTTCCATTACTTAAATGATAGGAGCAGATAGGTTCATAACTCATGATCCTAAGGCAGGAGGGGAAATCGGAGAGTCTCGAATGGATCCTGGATACTGACCTGAATTACGAGGAGAGCTGTGCGTGGGTTAAATTGCCGTTTCTTGTTCCCACTTTCCTTTTTCTATTAGGAAGGCAATGGCATCTCTGATGATATTGTTGCACAGGTGTCAGATGATGGACTGCTCACCACTGCAGGAACCATAAACCACATAATGCACAGCGCATCTATCTGACAGCTGAGGTGGAGATTTAGATGGCTCATCCCGTTGAAACTATCAACGTTTATTGCTTTATATCCTCAAGTCAATTAGACATGAATTGCTATTGTTCGGAGAGGGCTACAGATTAGCAAGTGATTTCACATAATCGACTTTGTGCGGAGTCAGTGAGAAAATGCCCCACATTGTACAGAGCGGTTTTGGGGTCCAAGACTGTAACTCCCTAAATGTGGCAGCACAAGTGGATAGAGCGGTAGAGAAAGCATGCTTGCCTTCATTGACCGGGGCATTGAGTACAAGAGTCAGGAAATCATGGTTGCAGATTTATGGGACTTGGAGTATTGCGTACAGTTCTGGTCGCCCCAATACAGGAAGAATGTGGAGGCTTTGGGAATGGCGCAGAGTGATGCCGGGATTACAGGATATTTGCTACAAGCAGAGGATGGACAGACTTGGATTGTTTTCTCTGGAATGCCGTAGGTTGAGGGGAGACCTGATAGAAGCAGATTTAAAAAAACGAGGAGAGTTGATAGGATACCTTTTTCCTCGAATGGAAATATTGAATACTGGAAGGCACAGCTTTAAGGTGAGAGGGGCAACGTTTAAAGGAGTTGTGCTGGGCAAGATTTTTTTCGCAGTGGGGGGTGAGTGCTTGGAACATGCTGCTGGCAGTGGTGTTGGTTGAGGCAGATATGCTAGCGACGTTTAAATGACTTTGGACAGGCATAGGGATATGGAGGGATGTGGATTATGTGCAGGCAGATACGAGTTGGTCTTGGCATTATGTTCGGCACAGACATTGTTGGCCAAAGGGCCTGTTCTGGTGCTGTACGGTTCTATGTTCTATCATCTATTGTGCTGACTGGCTGTGAGCAGTTTGTGGCTCTGTCTAATTCCCTTGCGTGTGTTAAATGACAGAATACTGAGGTGCTGGAGTTGCCAGTGTATTGGACTGTATACAGATTCCAGTGTATTGGACCATATGCCCCCCTCCTACAATTTCCCATTGCACCCAGTAGCGGAGAACTAATGTTCTCCAGGGAGGATGTGAACGTTTGCATCTGGTTCTCAGCTTTGTCTCCTTGACAACTGCCGGCTGAACAGTGATGCTAGATTGTCCTCCCTGTCACGGTGGCACAGTGGTAGGGTTGCTGCCTTATATCGCCAGAGACCCAGGTTTTATTCTGACTACGGGTGCTGCCAGTACAGAGTGTGTACATTCTCCCTGTGACCGCGTGGGTTTTCTCCGGGTTCTCCAGTTTCTTCCCGCACTCCAAAGACGTAAAGGTTTGTCGGTTAATTGGCTCCGGTAAAATTGTAAATGATCCCTCGTGTGTAGGATAGTGCTAGGGCACAGGGTGATCACTGGTGGTGTGGAATCATTGGGCCAAAGGGCCTGTTACTGCGCTCTAACTCAAAATTTTAAAATCGGGTGGAGCAAATGCAACTAAGTGTTTGACTTACTTTTCTGTTGTTAATTTTTGTTAGTATCTCCATGTGTTTTAATGATCTTATTAATTCTTTCTCATTTTAAAAATATTATTTTAATTACATAAATTTAGTTTAGTTTGGAGATACAGCACGGAAACAGGCCCCTCGGTCCACTGAGCCCGCGCCGACCATTGATCCCCGCACGCTAACACTATCCCACACACACACTTTACAATTTTGCCACGTCAATTAACATACAAACCTGTACATCTTTAGAGTGTGGGAGGAAACCGGAGCTCCCGGAGAAAAGCCATGCATGTCACGGGGTGAAGGTCCAAACTGCATACAAAGTACAGAATGCCAAGAGCTTTGTGATAACTGGCAGCTCTGTCATGTTTATAGATATCACTCAAATGAAGGCTCTTTGTGTTGTACATTACTGATGCTTAATAAATATACATGAATCCTAGGCTGGAAAATACCGCTGTGCAGTGTGCCGGGACAACAGATTTCTTCTCGCTTTAGCTGTAGAATCGCTTTCCTGTACTGCCCGTCTCACTTACGGTGCCCCAAGCGCCACTCCTCCTCTTCTACACCGCCACCTCATCCCAATCCCAATCCCCAAAATGCGTCAATTGAGCAGCTGTATTTGTGTTGCATGAAGTACTTGTCTTTGTAAAAATCCACTGGAGACACAAGAGACTGGAGATGCTGGAATCTTGCGCACAGCACAAAGTGCTGGCGTAACCCAGTGGATCAGGCGGCATCTGTGGAGGGAATAGACAGACGATGTTTTGTGTCGGGATCCTTCCTCTCGTAGATTGGCCCGCTACAGGAAGGATGTCATTCTATCCGAAAGCGCGTAGAGCAGATTCACCAGGATGTAAGGTGCAGGAAGGAACTGCAGATGCTGGTTTAAATCGAAGGTAGGCACAAAATGCCGGAGTAACTCAGCGGGCCAGGCAGCATCTCTGGAGAGAAGGAATGGGCAACATTTCGGGTCGAGTCCCTTCCGTGTTCTGTGTCTACCAGGATGTTACCTGGGCTTGCGGGCTTGAGGTACGGAGAGCTTGGATAGGCTGGGACTTCTGTACTTTTTAGTTATTGTTTTAGAAATAGAATGGTCACAAAATCAAAACAGATGAGGGGAAGTATATTGATAGGAAAAAGTTGTTGATAAATGTAGCTTATTTGTAATTGATATATGTACTGGCACCTTTACATCCACAACATAAGCACTGACCATTGGTAATTCTTACACTGGAGGGTAAAAGACAGCGACAAGAATCGAACCTTTGGCAGGTGAGAGTAAGGTAAGGGTTTGTGATTGGGGAAACAAATCTTGGTTTGGTCAACAAAAGACGCCGATTCATGAATGGCGCTGTAATCACGTTTTGCTGTATTATTTAACACAGTGGGAAAGGTCTGACAGCATTCACTATCCACAGATTGCGTGCCGCACCACTGGTCTAATACTACTGAACCCATGATCTACACTTAGCGTTAGAGCCGCACAGTGGCACAGCTGGTAGAGCCGCTGCCTCACAGCGCCAGAGACCCGGGTTCGATCCTGACCTCGGCTGCTGTCTGTGTGGAGTTTGCATGTTCTCCCTGTGACTGTGTGGTTACGTCTGTGTGCTCCGGTTTCCTCTCACATCCCAAAACTGCGTGGGTTTGTACAAGAACGGAACTCGCTATCAAAACATGGAGGGGACAGGGCCACAATTTTTTGGCGGCCACGCGTGCATGCGCACACTCAAACACGCGCGCGAGGCTTCGGAGGCTCAATCCAGCGCTAAATGCAGCTCAACTGCCTGTTTCACCGGGTTAACTAACAGCCCTGCCTGGACTGACGGGATACCAGCGCTGCTTCTCCGCGCTGGCCATATTTCCCGCTAGCCCAGGCAGGTTAACCTGGCGGGGATGTCGCCCACCTCTCAAAACATGGGGGGGACGTGTCCCCTCTGGCCCCCCGGGTTTTCCGCCCCTGGGTTTGTAGGTTAAATTGCCCCTAGTGGGTGACAAAATGGGATAGCGTAGAACTAGCGTGAACGGTTGATCGATAGTCGGCGCGGACTCGGTGGGCCGAAGGGCTTGTTTCCATGCTGTATCTCTGAACTAAACTTACAGTCAGAGGGGAGGAAGGAGTAATTGATTTAAAAATAGTGGAAATAGAAGTTCACTGGACCTTGTGTCTGCACTTCACAGAACCTCACTTGAAAGCAGATTACTTTTATTGGCTCTGAAGATTCCTTTGATTTAATGGTCTCTCCTGTCTTATGCACACATGTGGTATCCAAGAAGTTATAGTCTGCCATGCATGAGAATTCTTCAAAGGGCACTTCCACGCACATTAATCAAAGTGGTTGAATTTCAAAATAACGATCACTCTAATCCTCTGGTATTAAAGGATAATTCTTTTGTCTGTTCAAAGATGTGAGAGCATTTATAATCTTTATGCAACTACAGCTGAAGTTTCACCATTAAAATGTGTCTTTAGTGAACCTTTGTTGATTCATCTCCATCTCCTTACTCTCAGTAAAAGATTTAAAGTTCAGGCTGGTGCGGCTTTTCCCTTCTGATCCAGCCTTGGAAAAGGGGCAGGCATCTTGCAAAGATGCAATTGTCTTGTGTGTATTGACATATGCAGAATGACTGCGCGGTGAAACATAATCTCCATAGTGCCTCGTCCAAATTGTTGGTGAGCTCAGCTGTTTGGGCTAGAGGCCATCATAGCAGGATCTAGTTGTATTCTCATTTGATATTTATACATGCACACTTACCAGTTGGAACATTGCACAGTGATTAGGATTCAAAATTAGGTCTAATTCCCACTGTCCCCTCTAGTTTATGGACAGTGAGTCTGAATGCTGCTGAAATCATTTAACCCATTGAAGTCCTGCACCTTTATCAGGTCTGAAGAAGGGTCTCAGCCCGAAACATCACCCATACATTCTCTCCAGAGATGCTGCCTTTCCTGCTAAGTTACTCCAGCATTTTGTGTCTATCTCTGGTGTAAACCAGCATCTGCAGTTCCTACATCTATTTAAGGTTTCTCCGATTTAGCAGTATGTTGTGTGAAGTGCAAGTCAATGAGGAGATAGAGTTTAATCCGAGCAAATGTGTGGTGTTGCACTTTGGGAGGTCGAACATAAGGGGAAAATGTGCAATTAATTGCAAGACTCTTAACATCATTGATGTACAGAGGGATCTCTGGGTTTAAGTCGATAAAGTGGCAACACAGGTAACTAAAGAGATAACGAAGGCATATAATAATAATAATAATAATAACTTTATTTATAAAGCACTTTAAACAACTGCAGTTGCCACAAAGTGCTGTACATGAGAACTCATGGATTGCTTGCTTCATCAGTCAGGACTTTGAGTATAAGAGTCAGGAAGTCATGATGCAGCATTCTAGAACCTTGGTTAAGCTGCATTTGGAGTATTGTGTGCAGTTCTGGTCACCCTATTTCAGGAATGTATGTGGAGAAAGGGTGCAGAGGAGGTTTCCCGGAATTAGCTGTAGGGACCAGTTGGATAGACTCGGATTGTTTTCTATAGAACACCAGAAGGTGCAGAAAGACCTGATAGAGGTATTTAAATCATGAGGGAAATGAATAGGGTCAGCAGTCAAAACCTTTTTCCCAGGATGAAAGTAAAGGTGTACAGGGCAATTCTTTACACAGAGGGTGGTGAACACCTGGAACTTGCTGTCAGAGTTGGTGTGGGAGGCAGTTATGATAGAGGCATTTAAGAGACTTTTGGATAGGTATATCAATACGCAGGGAATGGAGGAATATAGATTGTGTGCAGGCAGGTAAGAGTTGGTCTTGGCATCATGTTGGACACAGATATTGTGCGCCGAAAGGCTTGTTCCAGTGCTATTTTCTATGAAGTATCACTGTATTAACAATAGTAATATTCATCTTATCTCTCCATTCAACATGGAAATAAAGGTGCACTTTCCCTGCAAGCTGTGTCGTTATTTATGGGCTATGTGGATCAGCACAGACATTGTGGGCTGAAGAGCCTGTTCTTGTGCTGTACTGTTCTACATTCTTTGTTTGATGAATAAAAATTAAATAGTTCTTCAGTCTTGATTTAACAATGTATCTAGAGAGCTTTTGATACAACCTCTAAAACATCTTCACCTCAGAAATCCCCTCTTGCTGTTTTTTGGGCTTGAAGTGACCTGACAGATGGAGTGTAGCTCCAACCAAGAGGCTGGAGGTTGGCGCAGAGTTGGACTGTCACGGTTATTGAGCAAGTTAGCAATGCACATCTCGCCTTCACAGGCAGCTGCTCATGAGATCAATGTTAGGCCACTTGCCCGATGCAGTGTGATTGCAGCCAGCAGCGGTTCCCCAGCACGCTCTGGAGATGGGAACAATACCCCTCCTCTGAAACGTTTAATGTTGAGACCTGAATAGCTAGCATCCATCCAGGACAGCAGATGAGGCCAGACTTGGGGTACGTGTTGGGTTTTGGCCACCTTGCGGCCGGAGGGATGTCAGTAAGCTGGAATGAGTGCAGAGAAAATTTACGATAACGTTGCCTGGACTCGAGGGACGAAGCTATAGAGAGAGGTTGGCAGGCTACGACTTTACCGAATAGTGACAGGCCTGGATAGAGTGGATGTGGAGAGGATGTATCCACTAGTGGGAGAGCCCAGGACCAGAGTTCATAGGCTCAGAATTAAAGGATGTTTCTTTAGGAAGGAGATGAGGAGGAATTTCTATAGTCAGAGGGTGTTGAATCTGTGGAATTAATTCCTACAGAAGGCTGCTACAGAAGTCAATGGATATTTTTAAGGCAGAGATAGATTCTTGATTAGTTCGGGTATCAGAGATTATAGGGAGAATAACGGAGAATGGGATTTACAGGGAAATCAGCCATGATTGAATGGTGGAGGAGACTTGATGGGCCGAATGGCCTAATTCTGCTCCTATCGCTTATGAACGTTATTTCGCAGATCTTATAGAGTTGTATAAAATCATGCGAGCTTTCAATAAATAAGGTGAACGCACAGATTATTTCTCCCAGAGTAGGCGAAGAAAGAATTTGAGGGGATTTCGTTTTCGGAAAGAGGAGGAGAACTTCTTCAAAGGAAGAAGGGTCTCGACCCGAAACGTCGCTTACTCCTTTTCTCCATAGATGCTGCCTCACCCGCTGAGTTTCTCCAGCATTTTTTGTCTACTAAAGAATTTGAGGGCATTGGTTTAAGGTGAGAGGGGAAAGGTTTAATAGGAACACGCGGGGCAACATTTTCAAGGTAGTAGGTGTATGGAATGAGTTGCCAGATTAAGTAGTTGAGGCAGGTACAGTAACAACATTTTAAAAACATTTGGACAGGAACATGCATAGGAGAGGTTTGGAGTGATATGGTTCAGACACTGGCAAATGGGATTAGTTTAGATGGGGCATCCTGGTCGGCATGGATGAGTTGGGCCTCTGCATTCCTGGGAATAAAGTCCCAGCCTACCCAATCTCTCCTATGGCTGAGACCCTCAAATCCTGGCAACATCTCATAAATCTTCTCTGCAGTCTTGCAGCTTAACAACGTCCTTCTTGCAGGTAGGCAAAAGTGCTGGGGAAACTCAGTGGGTGCGGCAACATCTATGGAGCGAAGGAAATTCCCGAAACGTTGCCTATTTCCTTCGCTCCATAGATGCTGCCGCACCCGCTGAGTTTCTCCAGCACTTTTGTCTGCCTTCGATTTTCCAGCATCTGCAGTTCCTTCTTAAACACAACATCCTTCTTGTAGCAGGGTGACCAAAACTGAACACAATACCCGGTTCTAATGTTACAGCTGGAACATTACGTCCCAACTTTTACACTCAGTTTTCTGACTAATGAAGGCCAGTGTCCCTAAAGCCTCCTTCACCACCTGTCTACCTGCAATGCCACTCTCACTGGGCACCTGTACTTTTAGATCCGTCTGCTCTGCAGCATTCCCCACTGTGAAGGTTCTACCCTGATTTGATTTACAAAAGTGCAAAACCTGGTAGTTAACAATGTTCAGTTGTTGTAAGTTCTGCAAGTTTATTGTTATTTTATGGTTATGAATATATTGTTTATTTGATTATTATATTTATCTGTGTATTACTGCATTTGTGGGCCTGTTAATCTGCAGTAATTCCATTCCTCCACTATTGGTACATATAACAGTTAAACACTCTTAGAAACATAGAAACATAGAAAATAGGTGCAGGAGTAGGCCATTCGGCCCTTCGAGCCTGCACCGCCATTCAATATGATCATGGCTGATCATCCAACTCAGTATCCTGTACCTGCCTTCTCTCCATACCGCCTGATCCCTTTAGCCACAAGGGCCACATTTAACTCCCTCTTAAATATAGCCAATGAACTGGCCTCAACTACCTTCTGTTGCAGAGAATTCCAGAAATTCACCACTCTCTGTGTGAAAAATGTTTTTCTCATCTCGGTCCTAAAAGATTTCCCCCTTATCCTTAAACTGTGACCCCTTGTTCTGGAACTGTGACCCCTTGTTCTGGACACTCTCGGAACACATCCTTACTTCTTCAGTCTGTCCGAGTCTGGAGGAGGGTCTCGACCCTAAACGTCACCCATTTCTTCTCTCCAGAGATACTGCCTGACCCGCTGAGGGAAACTCCAGCATTTTGTGTCTATCTTCGCTGTGAACCAGCATCTGCAGTGCCTTCCTACACTTACTTCCTCAGTTGGTAACCAACCCTCTAAGCTGTGGCAAGGCTCGCTGCATGCTCTACTGCTCCAGCAAGCTTTCCAGAGGGCACCACATCAGACAGATAAAGAACAGTGTTCTCTCTATTTTGTTCCAGCTTTGTGCTTTAGTCCTGTACCAACACTGTCATCGTTCAGTTTCCCAGAAGGCAGCCTCTAATTTCGCTGAAGAAAGTTCCTAATTTAGTTCTAAATTAAGGGTGGTTTTGTACAAATGCCTATTAATGCTCATGATGAAGGTTGGGATGGCCTGAAACACATTTCAGTTTGGATGCTTTCTGGTAGATTTGTGCCAGTCTTACTTGGAGTTTTATTCCCCACCAGATGAGGATCTTATCTATTTGATCTGATGCAGTGAACCTTTCAAACTACTGTAAAATAATGACTTAAAAGCAGAATGTGCATGCAGTTTCTCAAGATGGGCTGCAGATAGACCAATAACATAACTGTCTATCATTTGACAAATTGCCAAATCTTGCAGCTGTATATAATCTTCGCCAGGCAGATGTGGGTTGTAGGATTGAGAAACCTCCAGGGTTCAGGTACAGGAGATGTTATACAGGCTTAAGGCATATTATATGTAATAAGTGTGAGTTATACCAAATCTGGAACTACTTAGTGCCGATGGAATGTGGAAATCCATGTAACATTCTGCTGCCTGTTTCCTAACCTGCACCAAGATTTGCTCACCCGTTGAGTCTGTGCCTGCTAACCCACAGGAAGGTCCTGACCAGAAAAGTCACCTATACATGTCCTCCAGAGATACCACCAGCCCTGCTGAGTTACTCCAGCATTTTTTGGGGCTTTTTTTTGGTACACCACGTTAACTCCTGTTTTAGTAGTGCCTTTGTAGTTAAAGCCTTTTCCATGTTTACAAATCGCTTTCTGACCTAGCTCCTTCCTAACTCTAATTTCCTCTTGCCCTGCAATCCTCTGAGATATCCATGCTCCTCCAAATCTGTGGCCCAGCACCAATTCTAGTTGTCCCATCACTGATGAATAACAATGCCCCAGGATAGACACAAAATGCTGGAGTAACTCGGCCTGACAGGCAGCATCTCTGGAGAGTAGGAATGCATGACGTGCCCTTTGATCTCTCGTTTTCACACCTTAGCCTTCCATATCTCTTGTTTCCCTCTCCTCTCACTCAGTCTGAAGAAGGGTCTCGACCCAAAATGTCACCCATTTCCTCTCTCCAGAGATGCTGCCAGTTCCGCTGAGTTGCTCCAGCATTTTGTGTCTATCTTCATTGTAAACCAACATCTTCAGTTCCTTCCTAAACAATGCCCCAGGGACTGGTATTCTAGATGTCCCGTCACTGATGAACACCAATAAACACCTCACTTGTTCATTTGCATCCTTTGGAATATGTAGAAACAATCCCTTTCAGTATTTTTCTGCTACTGTGATAACTTCCTACATGGTTCAATGTCAAATTATGTTTGATAATCTTTCGAGGGAAATGCTTTGAGGCATTTTATTATGCAAAGGCTGTGAAATAAAAGCAATACATAAAATTGGAATGCATATTGATGTTCTATCAAATGCTCTCCTCAGACAGGGTTACACCCATAGGCTTGTATATGTATGTGTGAGTTACAGCCTAATGGTTTGAACATTAAAAAACGGTATGAACATTAAAAAAAGTACTGGAGTAACTTAGAATCTCAGGCAGCAACTCTGGGGAACATCAATAGGTGACATTTTGAGTCGGGGGCCCTTCTTCAGAATTATATTAGAAATTGAATTCTCTAATTTTAGGTAACCAACCTACAAATGCCCCTCCATTCCTGACCCCCCACCTTCACCCTCTCTTCCCTGTGCACTTGGATTCACACCCATTTCCCCCTTTCCCCCCCCCAACCCCCCCCCCCCCATCCCCTTCCACCTTCATTCATTCCTCTGGCTTCACAATTGCTGTAGCAACAATGGGCGGCACAGCGGTAGACTTGCTGCCTTACAGTGCTTGCAGCACCGCAGACCCAGGTTCGTTCCCGTCTACTGGTGCTGTCTGTACGTAGTTTGTACGTTCTCCCCGTGACCGCGTGGGTTTTCTGCGAAATGTTCAGTTTCCCCCCCCCCCCCCCACACTCCAAAGACGTACAGGTATGTTGGTAAATTGGCTTAGTAAATGTCAAAAGTGTCCCAAGTGCATGTAGGATAATGTTAGCATGCGGGGATCACTGGGCGCAACGGACTCTGTGGGCCGAATGGCCTGTTTCCGCGCTGTATCTCTAAACTAAACTAAACTAAACCAAAATGATAAGAAAAAAAGCTCAATGTAATCTCAGCTGTTGAATTTAATTTCCACAATGGGATGAGAATAATATTTGCTTGCAAAAGTGCAAAGATTAATATCTCAATCCTTAAGGAATTGTACAAATGGTGCATCTTAACTCTGTTTGACACCTAACACCGAAGCCACAAAGATCAACCATTACTGAAAGACAGAGATTCTTCCTGTGTTATTAAATCTGATTATATCATAAAATAAAGACCATATATCAAATTCTGGTTATTTCTTATTCATAGGGGCAGAGGAGATAATTTAGTTTGCATAGTTTCAATCTTTTATTTTATAGAAATTTTAATTGAATTCTTCCAATACGGTCAGCTGTGAGTTGAAGCTTTCCTGATCACTTGGATTTGGGGCGTTAGATAAAAATGATCATCAAGAGACACGTTCTAATGGGTTTATTCTAATGTTTTCACTGAGTTTCATTAATTTTCATTGTTCCAAATTGAATTTTACAATATTGCTTCCCAAAATTGATAAAGCACTGAGCTCATTATCTGTGTTTTGTCACTTTATTCTAATTTGGTTGATTTAACATGACATCTGCAGTGGCCACAATCAGTATGATCAATTGGTTGTGACTAATACTCTCACATTAGTTAATAACTTGGAAAATTCATTTTCTCTGTTTTTCGCAAATGCAAGCTTAAGGGAATGGGATTATTCTACTCGAATGTGTTCATAAAGAGATGTTCCACTGGCCCTCATTCGTACTCAATAACACAAACCCTCGGGGCTCTCAAAACATTCCAGAGAAGATCCACAAAGTTAATCACTTTTAATGGAAAAATAATGAGGGAAGAATTGAAAAACCTGGGCTTGATCCTCTTTAATAAAAAAATAATAATCTTGAACAAACGTTTTGAGGTGCAGGAGATTTTTAGTGGTGTAGAAATTTACAATCCTGAACAACATTTTGAGTTCAGTCATAATTCCACATCAAGAAGATGTGTACAAACAGTGAAGTAAATTCAGGGCTAATGTCAAAGAGTATTTCCTCTCACAGAGATGAATTAATATCATCACCTGCATCAAAAGCTCACACCTACACATCTCTCATCTTGTGCCAGCTTTATAAGCTTCACTGTGTGTCCAAAATCCTCTAAAACACCAACCCCCTGGTTCTTCAGTCAGTTCCCCCACAACCTTCCCTGACTCCCTTATTCCCGACCTCACCTCTTCCTCAAATCTCTCCTTGGATTGTCTACAAAGCAAAGACTCTGAATGCAAAAGACTGGAATGATCGAAGTGGACGTTAGCAACTGTGAATGTATCTGTGCAGATAAGCCAAATGGGCAAGATGGCCGTCCCTAACAGGACACCACCCGTGTGACATTAAAATAATTCTGCACAGGATGTTACATCTCCTTTCTGGGCATATATAATTGAATTGAATTGAATTGAATCCTTATATAATAACCATTTGTAGACTGAAGCATACCCATAGCCGTTTATTTTCTTTTGATGGTCAAGTGAGGAAAGCCAGTTAGAATATTGGAACTTTTTTAAATCCTTGACTTCAACAGGAAGAGTTGAGAGTCAAGAGTCAATTGTCATATCTACCAGCAATGAAGTTCTAACACACTGCAGCTTAACAGGCCTCAATAACACACAGATAAATATACAATAGATTACAGTGGTCTACCTGGTGGTATTTGGGGAGTATGTTCCTCCTGTATTTCCCATTGAACCAGCATGAATCATTTGGTAGAAACAAGGAACTGCAGATGCTGTTTAGTTTGGTTTAGTGATTTACAAAAAAGTTGTTTAGTGGTTTACAAAAAAGACACAAAGTGCTGGAGTAATTCAGCATCTGTGGAGAATATGGATAGGTGACGTATTGGGTCTGGAGACTAACCCTCTGGTCCTACTGTGAAGGTAGATTGATGGGGATAGCAGGATATCAGGTTGCAGAATGCACGAGTACAATTCTACTAGTGATAATGGTCCACAGCGTCTGACATGCTGACGTTTGAGACGCCAGGTCTGTTCTGAGCGGATCTCACTCAGCGTGATGGTAAACGGATTGGACAAAGTGTAGATGTGCATCAGTAGAGCAGTGATATTGAGCATCTTTACCTGTTGCATTTCTGTAGTTGCGTCTGAGAAGAGCTTTGTGACACCATAATGCTCCTGTCAGCTAATGGCGACCACTCTGAACATTTTTATTGTTGCTCTTCCCAGTGCCTGCTCCTTTCAAAATGTGAATTTGATCTTTATTTATGTTTGTGTAACAGTTTGCTGAATTCTGTCCATGTAATGGAGAAATTGCAGCTGTTCTTTGCGACAGTTATTGGCTAACATACACACACAAGTACACACGCATGCACACACACACATACATAATACACATATCATTACAAGAGCAGAACTGTCACCAGGGAACACAAATAAATAAATAAACACAGGCAGATGATCTCATGCTTTCGTGGCCTTTAATAACAAACCCAACAAACGAAGGCAAAAACAGAATTGGTAGATGAGTTAAAATTCATCATGGCTTTGTTACAAATTTTTAATGTTGATGTCAGCAAATAAGGAAATATTTTGCCGGCTGATCAAAAGCCTCGCTTAAAAAATCGGTATATTTTCAGAATGATCTGAAAGGAATAATGAATATTGGAGATAGACACAAAAAGCTGGAGTAACTCAGCAGGACAGGCAGCATCTCCAGAGAGAAGGAAAGGGTGACATTTCGGGTTGAGACCTTCTTCAGACTCACTTTTCGGGTCGAGATCCTTCTTCAGAATATGGGAGAGGTTTAGGGGAGAGATTGTGGGATTTGGGGATTTGACAGCAGAAGGTGTGGACGCTGGAGTTAAATTCAGGAGGCCAGGAACACGGAAACTTGGACTGTTGTTGGTGAGAGAAAAATTCCTGTTATCTATACAATTGGGGCAGCGCAGTGACATGGAGCTGCTGCCTCACGTCGCCAGAACTACGAGCTCCATCCTGACCTTGGGTGCAGTCTGCCCGTGTGGAGTTTGCACGTTCTCCCGCGTGGGTTTCCACTGGGTGCTCCCGTTTCCTCCCACATCCCAACGACTTGTGGATTTGTAGGCTAACTGACCTCTGTAAATTGCCTGAGTGTATAGTGAGTTGATGAGAAAGTGGGATAACATTGAACTCGTAGGAACGGGTGATCGATGGTCGGCATGGGGCCGATTGGCCAAAGGGCCTGTTTCCATGCTGTATCGCTAAACTAAACTGGTTGAAAGTAGTAATAAGAAATTTTTAAAGGGATATTGTCAGAGCAGGTGTGAGTTATTGAGCACAGGGGTAATGGGGCGGTGGTGTTGTTGTATTTGGGGACAGCGTGGGGAGAACATGGGACGACCCTTGTTTATGGAGAATGGATTGTGGTACAGCAGCGTGGATGGTATGAAATAGTCAAGGGTGAGGCATGTAAAGGGTTCTTTCAGCAGCTGAGGTGTTGTACAGGCAATTAGGAGGCCTGGTCAAAATGGGAATAATTAGTCCAAATAAGGGCAGGGTTAGGTCAGATTTGGAATTGATTAATGAAGATTGAGTTGTAAGCAGTCTGACTCAGTTTTAGATTGTTGTGCGGGAAATGGATGGGGTCTCCGCCAGAGAATTGAGTTTGTCACATGGATCTGTTACATTCTTCCCAATAGTTTAAGTTTGTTTAGTTTAGAGATACAGCGCGCAAAAACAGGCCCTTTGACCCACCGCGTCCGCGCCGACCAGTGATCCCTGCACATTAACACTATCCTAGACACTAGGAATAATTTAAACATACACCAAGCCAATTAACCTACAAACCTGTACGTCTTTGGAGTGTGGGAGGAAACTGAAGATCTCGGAGGAACGCGGTCACGGGGAGAACGTACAAACTCCGTATATAGACAGCACCTGTAGTCGGGATCGAACCCAGGACTCTGGCTCTGCAAGCGCTGTAAGGCAGCAACTCTACCGCTGAGCCACCGCACCGCCCTTATTTAGGGATTAATACAATGGAGTGTGGATACCATAATAAATACATTGGCATAGAAATAAGCGTTGCAAATATTTCATTATCATGACCATCTCATATGTGGGACAGTGTTTAACTATTAAGCTAAGAGGAGACTCTGTGGGATGGAGCGCTGCATGGACAAGCTTGTATCATCTAGCAGCATGGTCAGTGAGCCAGGCTTCACCAGGCAATGTGGCCTTCCTCACAGCTCACAGTTTCATCCGATCAGCAAACTTCATACAATCTGCCTTTGAAAGCATCACATTGGCACAACTGAATGTTGTTTTTCTGACCTGTCAAAACTGAGTTCCTCAAGGTACATTTGTGTTTCTAATCTATTTATTTATTTGGAGGAACTTTCTGTTCATCCCGTCTGACAACTGAGAGATAGTAAGGGTGTCAAAAGAGGTGATGAATGATGTTGCCAGTCACTGGGGTGTACATTGAAGTGAAGGCAGTGGTCATCAGCGCTCTGTAACCTTGCAACAAGAAGGCAGCAATTCTTCTACATAGCAGCTCTCAGAAATAGATTTATTTATGCACATAAATCCTTTTGTTCGGACAGGTTCACTGTTTTGTGCAGGATTTATGTGATTCTCTTTTGAAAACTATTTCGGATGTGTTTGTGTCGTTTCCTGCTGATGGGGTGTGGCTGTTTTTTGTCTCAATAGGATGTGCTCAAACAGTGAAACAGAGAGCGAGGCTGGGGACCTCGCCGATCAGCAGTTTGAGGACATGAACAACAAAGTGACTTCCGTCACTGACCCAACAGGGTTCCTCAGAATGGTCAACAGGAACAACCTCTTCAATAGGTAAGGACCGTTTGCAAAGGCTTTTTCCTAAAATGCAATTGGGACAGGTGCATGGACCAGGAAAGGGCTACAGGGATATAGTCAAGAAGGGCACATGGGAATAAGTTGGTTGAGGCATCTTGGTTGGCATGGATCAGTTGGACTGAAGGGCCTGTTTCCCTGATGCATGACTCCGACAATAAAAACATACACAAAATGCTGGAGTAACTCAACGGGTCAGGCAGCATCTCTGGGGAACGTGGATAGGTGAAATCAGGGTCAGGACCGTTTTGGGTCAGGAACCTTCCAGAGACTCAATAGGTGATGTTTCGGGTCAGGAACCTTCTTCAATGTCTCTGCAATGTAGCTATACATGCTTGGTTGTACAGTTATAGTATCCTGATTACAATGTATTTGCAAAGTGTCTGCTGCATAAAAGTAAGTAATTTGAATGTTGTATCAGGAATAAACACAATGGATTATGAATACCATAATAAATACATTGGCATAGAAATGAGGGTTGCGGATGTTTCATTATCATTACCATCCCATTTGTGGTACGGTGTTTAGCTATTAAGCTAAGAGGAGACTCTGCGGGACGGAGCACTGCATGGACAAGCCTGCACCATCTAGCAGCATGGTTAGCGAGCCAGGCTTCACCATGCAATGTGACCTTCCTCACAGCTCATAGATTAATCCCATCAGCAAACCTCATCCAGTCTGCCTTTGAAAGCGTCACATTGGCACATCTGAACATTGTTTTTCTGACCTGCAAAATTGAGTTCCTCAAAGTACACATGTGTTTCTAATCTAATCTTGGATTATGCTGTTGCCTGTAAGGGAATGTGGTGAGGGTGCTGACAGGAATGGCGATTCAGGAGTGGACCTCCACAGAAGCGCACAGCACAGAGACAGGCCCTTCGGTTCAATTCGCCCAAACCCGTTTCAGTGCTGTAATTTCCCTGTGATATCATTATATACCTCATAGTCAAAGTCAATTTTATTCGTCACATGCACCTCACATACCTGAGGACATTGCTGCCTGAAGTAGTCCTTGACTGTTTACAGTTATACCTTTGTGAGTGTAAATGTTATGGTTGTTTTCTGGGAGAGGTTGGACAGGCTAGGACTTTATTCCTTGGACGCAGGAAGCTGAGGGATGTTCAGAACATCACGAGGAGAATTTGTAGGGTGAATGCGCAGAGTATTTTTCCTAGGGTGAAGCAATCAAGAACCAAAGGACATAGGTTGAAGCTGAAAGAGGAAAGATTTAATAGGAACCTGAGGGGCAACTTTTTCCACAGAGGTGGGTATACGGAACAAGCTGACAGAAGAAGTAATTGAGGCAGGTACTATAACAACATTAAAAGAAACACATTTGGACAGGTCTAGAGCAATGGGCCAAACACAGGCAAATGGGACTAGTTTAGATGGGGCATCGGGTCGGCATGGATGAGTTAGGCCAAAGGGCCTGTTTCTGTGCTGTATGACTATGACTCTGTGGCTCTTGTAACATGGAATTGCGAAACATGGACTCACATAATTATTTGAAATCTCAGGTAATTGTCTAACTGTAATCTATATCTAATTCTGCCCTCATTATCCAAACCAAAAGCATGAGCTCATTATCAAGGGATTCGCCACAGAATCCAACGGCCACAGAGACCAAGTCAATGGATAGTTTTAAGGCAGAGATTGACAGATTCTTGATTAGTACGGGAGTCGGGGATTATGGGGAGAAGGGTTGAGAGGGAAAGATCGATCAGCTGTAATTTAATGACAGAGTAGACTCGATGGGCCGAATGACCTAATTCTGCTCCTATAACCAGTGAGCTTATGATTCCTGGTTCACCATCAGTTGCTCAGGCCATCTGTTCACATGCAGATGTTTATTCCCCAGGGTGTTTCCAAAATGATTGATCTTCCTGTGTTTTTTAACTTTTAACCAAAATTGGGACATCATTGTCTTCTGTGAAACTCGTTTATCCTCCTACCGTTCTGTTGCTTGCATGACCTGGGGTTTCATTGCAGGTGGTTGCTTTCTTCACCTCTGGGGTCATGTACCACACTCACACTCTGTCCTGGTGAACTGCTAATTGCTTTGAATCAAAATTCCATGTTTTCAGTCGCATGACAAATCCTGTCTGTTCTCTCTGAGGTGAGGTTGGTTACTTGAAGCGACCTTTCTCCGCAGTCCCATACCTTTCTTCCTCTGCGTATATTTTCCGGTCTAACGGCATTAATTCTAATTCTGCTCCTATGACTTATGAACAGTATGGCCAGCTCCAGTATGTCCACCAAAACAAAGCTGGGCACTTTAACCACTCACGCCCCCCTGCTGTCATCATCTGTGTATTCTCCCTTCATAATAAACTAAACGATGGCTAATCATTTCAGGTAAATTAAAATAACTTGGAGGCTGCACTTTAGAGGCTGCTTTGTTGTTGCTTCAAAGTGACATTCCCAACAATTCTCTGCAAGAAGATAGACACAGAAAGCTAGAGTAACTCTGCGGGACAGGCAGCATCTCTGGAGAGAAGGAATGGGTGACATTTCGGGTCGAGACTCTTCTTCAGATCCAGTCTGGATCTGGGACTGGGTCTGAAGAAGTGTCTCGACCCGAAACATCACACATTCCCTCTCCAGACATGCTGCCGGTCCCACTGAATTACTCCGGCCTTTAGTGTCTATCTTCGGTTTAAAACCAGCGTCTGCAGTTCCTTCCTACACAATTCTCTGTAAGAATGTCGATAAAGAAACTCATTCAAGTGGTCGCGCCATCTATTGCAGCTGGATTTGCTTCGTGAAGTCACGTGCCCATTTGCCCTGATGGTGTTGAGTGAGCATTGTGGGGGAGTAACAAACTGTAGTTCAACCCTTCCTTGCATGCTGCTGTTCACAAAATAACAACGTTAGTTGGGAGTCTTTTACTCTCCCTGGACTCTTTGATTCCCACTTGAGTCTTGGACTCTCCCTGGAATGAGACACTTCATCATGGAAGCCTCCACCCAAAAAGGAATAAATGATGGCCGAAGCATGGAAGTATTTTGGAAAGGCCTCCAGTGAAAATATAGTGTGTGCCATACAGCAGTTGTGTAGAGTTTATCTGACTGAACATGAGTGGATTTGAACAAAAGAGAGAAGATTCAGTGAAAGAGTACACTGGCTTGGCTGGTAGAATATCATTTTGGCCCAGTTTTCCACTACACTTCCAAGAGTTGCAGGGCACTCTTGATTACATTTTCTCAGCTTGAGACTGTTGTAACAGCTTTCAAATATATTTTCCCCTGGGAAACAGAGTCCAAAACTAGAGGGCATTGGTTTAAGGTGAGAGAGGAAAAGATTTAAAAGGAGCACCTTTTTTTTGCACAAAAAAAATATTTACTTTGCAATGAATTGGACGAAGGAGTGTAGTTGTGGAGGAACTGGTGAAAATACTTCAGTATTTGTCATGCCAGTGGACTAACCTTGCATCTGGTTACTCACTGGGACGTTGTGTCGTCAGTGACGTGTCCATCCTCCTGAAAGGCGCAGAAAACAAAATTAATACGAGGAATTAATCCGTGAACCATTGAGGCAGATTAAAATATCAGGCACTAACCCAATACTTTTCCAACAAAAGGTTGCTCAACACTTTAACTCCCCCTCCCATTCCCGCACTGAACGTTCTGGCCTGGGCCTCCTCCATTGTCAGAGTGAGGCCCAGCACAAATTGGAGGAACAGCACCTCCTATTTTGCTTGGGCAGCTTACATCCCAGCAGTATGACTTCTCTAACTTCAAGTAACGTTTGCTTTCCCTCACCATCCCTCCCCGTACCCAGTTCTACGACCAGTCTGACCGTCTCTGACTACATTTTATCTCTGCTTTGTTTTGTTACCTTTTCTCAGCTAACAATGATCTATTCTACATCCTCCTTGATCTCCATCCCCTTTATCATATTTTCACACCTTACACATTTTTATCTCCGTATCTCCCTCTCCCCTGACATCAGTCTGAAGACGAGTTTCGACCCTCTTCAGCAACTTAGGAGGACAGGCAGCATCTCTGGAGAGAAGGAATGGGTGACGTTACGGGTCGAGACCCTTCTTCAGATTGGGTCACGCATTCCTTCTCCAGAGATGCTGCCTGTCCCGCTGAGTTACTCCAGCATTTTGTTTCTATCTTTGGTTTAAACCAGCATCTGCAGTTCCTTCCTACACTAACCCAACACCTTCTTAAAATAAGCAATGCAGCCCCATTCTTTCACTGACATCTCCTATATTTGTTCCAAGGTTTGTCAGACCATTTCCTCGTACTTCAATCCGTACCATCTGACAGATTCATAGTGATATACAGTGTTCAGAGGCAGACCCTTCAGCCCACTGCAACCATGACAGTCATAATTTATGGGACGACAGATGGCACAATGGGCTAAGTGTTCGGCTGGCAACCGGAAGGTAGCCGGTTCGAATCCCGCTTGGAGTGCATACTGTCGTTGTGTCCTTGGGCAAGACACTTCACCCACCTTTGCCTGTGTGTGAATGTGTGTGAGTGATTGGTGGTGGTCGGAGGGGCCGTAGGCGCAGATTGGCAGCCACGCTTCCGTCAGTCTGCCCCAGGGCAGCTGTGGCTACAGAAGTAGCTTACCACCACCGAGTGTGACTGAGGAGTGAATGAATAATGCGATGTAAAGCGCCTTGAGTATTAGAAAGGCACTATATAAATCCCATCCATTATTATTATTATTATTATCATACACCCAGCTACACTAACCCTACACCAATGGCCACTTATTATTCTCCCAACATTCCCATCAATTTCCCCCAGATTCCACCACCCACCCACCTCATTCCCAGCAATTGCTTGGTCCCATTTGGTATTTTACAATCTATTTAATCAATGAATTGGATGTGAAAACAACTTATCTCTGTTTATTGCAGCTATGTCTGACCTCCATTTTTTGATTAGTACGGTGTCAGAGGTTATGGGGAGAAGGCAGGAGAATGGGGATAGGAGGTAGATCAGCCATGATTGAATGCCGGAGTAGACTTGATGGGCCAAATAGCCTAATTCTTCTACTATCACTTATGACCTTATGACCCATAGAATTAGAAGGAAGCGAATGACATGGGTCGCAATTGGTCAGGGAATGGAGATCTGGATTGGGGGATAAAGTGTTCTCTGAATGACGGAATATGATATTTGTGGTTTCGCCGGGGAATCTGTATTGAGTTCTCAATCCTCAGCATTTAAAAATGAATTGTGTGAAAGAAGATTGTTGTTTGGAAGCACAATAATTTGTACGATTTGACCGAGGAACTTGTAAAGGATTTAGATTTAGAGGAATAGACAGAACTACCATGGAGATTCCTTGTGAGGAAAGTGTGATGTTCTGTGGCTTATGTATATGTAAGACAAATAGACTGGAAGGGCATGTTGCATGCATTTGACTTGTTTACATTGAAGAGGCCTAGTTTGACCTGATGGTGGTACTTAGAATAATACAATAAGTCAGTGGAGTTAATGGACAAGCTTTTCCTCTGAACACATGGATATTCAGGGAATGGAGGGATATGGATCATGTGCAGACAGAGGAGATTAGATTTTATCAGCAAAGACATTGTGGGCCAAAGGGCCTATTTCCTTTTTCTAGTTTCTATGTTCTAACTGTGAATTCAGAAAATGTGTCTCATAACGGAGACACAAAGAACTGCAGACGCTGGAGTCCTGCGCACAGCACAAAGTGCTGGAGGAACTCAGCGGGTCAGGTCGCATCTGTGGAGGACATTGATAGGTGACGCTTTGTGTTGGAACGACTTCTTCAAACCAGGAGTGTCTCTTAAATCAAGTTCAAGTTCAAGAGAGTTCAAGAGAGTTTATTGTCATGTGTTCCTGATAGGACAATGCAATTCTTGCTTTGCTTTAGCACACCAGAACATAGTAGGCACGAATACAGAACAGATCAGTGTGTCCATATTCCATTGTATAAATATATACACACATGAATAAATAAACTGATAAAGTGCAAATAAACAGATTATGGGCTACTAATGTTCAGAGTTTTGTACGAGCCGACTTTGATAGCCTGATGGCTGTGGGGAAGTAGTTATTCCTGAATCTGGTTGTTGCAGTCTTCAGGCTCCTTCTACCTTCTACCTGAGATAGTGGGGAGATGAGTGTATGGCCCGGTTTCACTCATTTCTGAATCAATATGTTGTGGGTTCCAATCCTCTCCACAACTTGTGCACCCAGCCACGTGAATGAAAACCTCTTTCAGAACTCCAGGGCAGTAAGGACTAGAGCACCTGGTTGCGTGGATCAGTGGATGTACAATATACCGCAGAGTTAATTAAAGAATCTTACCAATAACAGCCGGGAATTTCTTTCTTAATATTCTTCCCTTAATCAACATTACCAACAGCAGATTAACTCATAATTCATCGTATTATCTTATGGAAGGGGGCTGTCGTGATGAATTACTGCCCTTCAAAAATAACAAATTGGTTGCGAAGAACTTCGGGATGTTGAGGATGTGATAAGGCACAATATAAATGTCTTTTCTTCCGTTCTTCCATCTTCCTCAAGACCTTGCATTGTGTTTTCCTGAGCAGAGTTGCGTGTTATGTCCTCGTGACCCCACAGTGTTCAGTTCTACGCTGCCATTTTGAGCCCAGGTGCTGCCAAAGGCTCGGTGAAAACGCCTGGCTGGAGATGACTGGTGTTGGGTGGTAGCTGTCCCTCCGCTCTTTCACTCATTTTGTGTTTCATCCATCGTTCCATTTCCTGGCGTGTACAGTTTCAGTTTCATGTTAGTCTACGATCATGTGCGCCGAGGTACAGTGAGAAGCCTTTGTTGCGTGCTCTCCAGTCAGCAGAAAGATACCTCATGATTACAATCAAGCTATTGCAGTGTACATACACACGATAAGGGAATAACTTCTAGTGTTAGGTAAAGTCAGCAAAGTCCGATCAAGGATAGTCCGAGGCTCACCAATGAGGTAGATAGCAGCTCAGCACTGCCCTCTTGTTGTGGTAGGATGATTCAGTGGCCGAATAACAGCTAGGAAGAAATTGTCCCTGAATCTGAAGGTTTGGAGTCTGAAGTGTGTTTTCACATGTCTATACCTTTTGCCTGATGGGAGAGGGGAGAAGAGAGAGTGGCCAGGGTGTGACTCATCCTTGATTATGCTGCTGGCCTTGCCAAGGCAGCGTGAGGTGTAAAAGGAGCTGGCCTAGCGCTTCAGGAAGTCTCTGGTTGTCCAAAGCTCTGAGATTTGATAAATGATAACATTTCCAGGTGCTCCTTCAATAATGTGCAGCTCAGGTTACTATCGGTGGGGGCGCTGCAATGGCGGCAGCCCTGTCAGCAGCGCGTTAGTTTTTTCAACTTTTTTTATTTTTTTAAGTATGTTTTAAAGTATGTTTTTAATGGTTCTTTGTGTGTTTTGTGTGGGGGGGTGTGGGGGGGTGAGGGGGAAACCGTTTCGGCCGCCTCCTCCATGGAGAGGCGACTTTTTCCAGGTCGCCTCCCCCGTGGCCTAACAGCAAGGATCGGCGCGGCCTTTCCCGGAGACGCGCCTGGGGCTTCAGCGGCGGGCGCAGCGTGGACTCTCGGCGTGGAGCGGGTGAGCCCTCGCTGGGGCTCGCTGGAGGGGAGCGCTCTGTTTCGCTGGCCCGGGGCAGCCGGCAGCCTGAAGCTGCGCGCGGTCTGCACAGCTCCAGCTGGCGCGGCGTCTACAGCCCGGGATCCCTCGTGGGGGACCCGGGGGAAGAAGAAGCCATCACTGCCGGCCCGCGACCAACTTCTACCGCGGGCACGGTGGCGACTTACCATCACCCCTGGAGGGGAGCTTCGACCGCCGGCCCTGCGGTCTGCGATGCTTCTGGCTGCGGCGCGGCGGGAACTTTAAACATTAAATCTTGACCGCCGGCCTGCGGCCTACACCAACTTAAAGCCGCGGTCTCCGGTGGGGAAGAGCCGATCCTGGACTTACCTGGACTTGTACCTTGTCCTTTTACCATCTGGACGCCCGCAGCAACGGCTGCGGAGGGTTGAGGTCCCGACCACGGGGGAAAATGGAGGAGGACTGGCCAAATTGTGTGCCTTCCACCACAGTGATGAATGCTGTGGTGGATGTTTATGTTAAATTTTTATTGTGTTTTGTGTGTGTTCTTTATAATTGTACCGCTGCTGACATATTCATTTCACTTGCACTTTATGTGCAATGTGACAAATAAACCGTATTGTATTGTATTGTATTGTATTGTAGGTCTAATCTGTTAGCATTTTGCTCTCTGTCACATCACTTAAATGCACTCTTTGGCTGAGGAGGTTGTTCCTCAGTAGGGAAAAGTTAATGGCACCAGTTTCGAGTTTGAGTGAAGGCTTTGTCACGGAAGTCACGGAAGTCTGTCTCCCCATCAAATTAATTGAAGAGATTTGATGGTTATTAATTCATGACATGAAATTGAATGTGATGGCCTGCACTCTGCCTGAAATGCTATGAAATGGGTCCCACTTCGTCTAGTTATATATATATTTATATATGTAAATATATATATAACTAGACGAAGCGGGACCCATTTCATAGCATTTCAGGCAGAGTGCAGGCCATCACATTCAATTTCATAGCATTTCAGGCAGAGTGCAGGCCACCACATTCAATTTCATAGCATTTCAGGCAAAGTGCAGGTCACCACATTCAATTTCATAGCATTTCAGGCAGAGTGCAGGCCAGCACATTCAATTTCATAGCATTTCAGGCAGAGTGCAGGCTATTGTGCTGCCGTTCAACAGATACTAAATTGTTAAATTCCCCAGCGACTCCCCCCTTGGTGAACCACATAGTTAATAGAGCTCAGTATGTGTAGGAAGGAACTGCAGATGCTAGTTTAAACCAAAGGTAGACACAAAAAGCTGGAGTAACATTTCTCCAGAGAAACTGTCTGACCGGCTGAGTTACTCCAGCTTTTTGTGTCTATCTTGGAGCTCAGTCTGTACAGGTTGGCACGAGCAATTCTGCCCACGTTTTATTCAAGCCAATGTACACCCAGCCCCGTCAGTACTGTGCCAGGGCCCTTCCGTTAATACCTTCTGCATGTTGATTTAGATAGGATTAGCATTTTGGCAAGGCAGATTTTTTTTTTTTTTTAACAGGTGCATGGAATCAGCGTAGAGGACGGCCAATTGGCTATCAAATGCTTCTGGCATCTTGCTAAGGCGTTCGTACGCCGGCCCTGCAGAATTGTCTTTGGACAACCTTACACGATGTGTGAGTTGTTGTCTATTTCCCACAGCAATAGGTTTGTACGTTCCAGGAGCAGAATTAGGTAATTCAGCCCATCAAGTCTACCCCGCCATTCAATCATGGCTGATCTATCGTTCCCCCTCACCTACCATTCTCCTGCCTTCTCCCCATAACCATATGGCGATGATGTCGACTTTTTAGTTCACAACGGCAGCTGTGGTTGTTTTCAGGGGAAGGACGTTCTGCGCTCCCTTTCTCTGGTTCTCTCATGTAGCTCGGACTGTCACTGATCACTGCATCTCGCCTCTGTTTATGACTATGCAGCACAGACACAAGTCAGTGTTTACCTTCAGTCCCCACCAATAGTCTTCAGCTGTGAGCATAGCCCTCCATTTCTGTCTGCCTCATGCTGGTTGACTCTCCCCTTCATTGTATCTTTACTGGCCATCGCCACCCTCCATGTGGGGGAGTCATACAGCACGGAAACAGGCCCTTCAGCCCACCTCGCCCACATTGACCAAGGTGCCCTATCTATGCTAGTCCCATCTGAATGCGTTTGGCCCACATCCCTCTAAACCTTCCCTTTCTGTGTACCAGTCCAAATGTCTTTGAAATGCTTTAATATAGTACCTGTCTCAACTACCGTCTCTGGCAACCTGTTTCATATATCCACCACCCTCTGTGTGAAAAGGTTGCCCCCCCTCAGTTTCCTATTAAATCTTTCCCCTCTCACCTTTAACCTATGTTAACCTCACCTTAACCCTGAAAAAAGATAGGGCTGGTGCATTCACCCAATCTATTTGTCCTTGCATTGAATAATCAACTGATATTTTTAAGGCAGAGATAGATAAAATTCTTGATTAGTACGGATGTCGGGGGTTATGGGGAGAATGCAGGAGACTGGTATTAACAGGGAAAGATAGGCCATGATTGAATGGTGGAGTAGACTTGATGGGCTGAATGGCCTAATTCTGCTCCTGTGACTGATGAACATATAAATAAGTTTCATCGTCAATGGCTTTAAGGACCGAACTACTTAAAACTCAAGCCATAGCATCATCGAGTTGTTGCTCTATTAGTGAATGTGGACCAGCGCATTGTATTCACCTTCACTTAATTTAGGAATTAATCTGCTGCTCAATGCTGTGTAAATGTTCTGCCCCTGATAAATGACCTGTGTTCTCCATTACGTGTCCTGGTCTGTTTCATTAGAAAGTGCAGGGAAATGCAACAGAGGACCACAGCCCCATATGCAGACCTATTAAACAGGAAACATTGAAGTAATATTCAGCTAAGCCTTTCTTACGCTCCATTTCATAAAGAAAAGCTGTCCTGATTAAACCATGTTGGCCAAGAAAATGGAGTCTTCAATATAAAGGGTAGAAAGCACACTGCTGGTCAGGTGTGAACAAGCCATCATCTTGGCAGAGGAGCCATGGGCAGGAAGGGTTTCGAAGGCAAAGGGCCAAATGCAGGCAAATGGGACTAGCCCAGCATGCCACCTTGGTCAGCATAGAAAAGGTGGGCCAAAGGGCCTGTTTCGCTGCTCAAGTCACCCTTAGCCCAGACGGATTACTTACGGAGTTGCAGGCCAACTTGTGGTGAGTCTGCACATTTGGCATGCTGCGAATGCCCTGGCATTTGCCAAGTATGGCTTTGGACCTAGCACTCCCTTGGGCCAATGCTCACCCACATTGTGTCACACTCTGTGCGGTACCTGCCCTTGTGGAGCTGAGCATCACCTGCTCTCTGCTGCACCTTACCCCCATTCTCATTGGATCACAGCATTCTCATTGCTGTGATCCAAAGGCACAGTGCTGCTGCTGATCGAGCCGCTGCCTTGCCGTGCCAGAGACCCGGGTTTGATCCTGACCTCGGCTGCTGTCTGTGTGGAGTTTGCATGTTCTCTCCTGTGGGTTTCCTCCGGGTGCTCCGGTTCCCTCCCATATCCCAAAGACGTGCGAGTTTGTAGGTTAATTGGCCCTCTGTAAATTGCCCCTAGTGTGTAGGGAATGGATGGAAAAGTGGAATAACATGGAACCAGCGTGAACAGGTGATCGATGGTTGGTGTGGACTCGGTGGGCTGAAGGGCCTGTTTCCAAGCTATATCTCTAAACTAACTATAGACAATAGGTGCAGGAGTAGGCCATTCGGCCCTTCGAGCCAGCACTGCCATTCACTGTGATCATGGCTGATCATCCACATTCAGTACCCCGTTCCTGCCTTCTCACCATATCCCCTGACTCCGCTATCTTTAAGAACTCTATCTAACTCTCTCTTGAAACCATCCAGAGAATTGGCCTCCACTGCCTTCTGAGGCAGAGAATTCCACAGATTCACAACTCGCTGGGTGAAAAAGTGTTTCCTCATCTCCGTTCTAAATGGCCTACCCCTTATTCTTAAACTGTGGCCCCTGGTTCTGGACTCCCCCAACATCGGGAACATGTTTCCTTCCTCTTGCGCGTCCAATCCCTTAATAATCTTATACGTTTCAATACGATCCCCTCTCATCTTTCTAAATTCCAGAGTATACAACCTAGACAACATTTACCATTGTCCATTTAAGAAGTTCTATTTTCTGTGGATAACCTGGATCAGAGAACCGAATGTGATGCACCACAAATCCAAGGCAGTGAAGAAAAGGTGGTGCACAGTTTACAAAGTTAATGCCTGTACACGAGTGCAGTAAATCACTCCCCAAGCCGCCTGCTCTGACCCCATTCATTGACAGTGTGTATAATTCCAGATGTCAAGGAAATTAATTGCACAGTTCTAATTACGGTTCTAAAATGTTTATCATTTTATGCAGTTTCAAATGATGTGTACTAAATTGAGCAATTGCACTGCACAAGACAGATTGTGATCCTTACGATCAATTTATTGTTTTTATATTTAAAAGAGGGTTTTGTGTTTTAAAAAACCCAGTTATTTTTAAATTAACCTGATTATATAAGTAACTACTCTGGCGGAGAGGCTTGCAGAGTTGCCGTTTATTTGGGTACATCGGGAATGGAGCATTTTTGTGTGACTCTTAATGTGTTTATTAAGTTCAATTCAACATGTTTTAACGCCCTTCACAGCAACTCAGAATGCCTTCAGATAGCAATCAATGGCAGGTTGCTACACAAGACTGTTTATATGTCATATGCACCAATAAGGGAACAATGGAATTCTTTCTTACTGCAGCTTTACATGCCCATTAATGCAATAAAGCGCAGTTAAAGATATAATAACTAATAATACAATAAATGAATAATCAGTAATACTAGGTACCCAGATCATAATCGTGGAGAACCGAAGTCCACAGTGCAACCAAAACACAGTCCATAGAAGATCACAGTTGCTGCAGTGAGTGTTGTACAGTATTCAACAGCCTGATAATTGCTGGGGAGAAATTGTTCTTGAACCTGGTGGTCGTGGTTTTCAGGCTCCTGTACATTCTTCCCGATGGTAGCAGCGAGATGAGAGCGTGGCCAAGGTGCTGTGTGTCTGATGATTTTTGAGGCAGCACCTCCTGTGGATCCCTTCGATGGTGGGGAGGTCAGTACCTGTGAGGGTCCTTGGATGGTGGGGAGGTCAGTACCTGTGAGGGACTAGTTGTGTCCAGCGATCTCCGTCGTCTCCTTCATTATGGGGATTTCAATTACCAAACCAGGCTGTGAAGAGTCAATATGCTCTGTACTGTATGCCTGTAGAATGTTTTCTCTTGTGAATAATGTTTGCTTATATTATAACGTAGACCTATTATGTTTGTATCGTGCACTGTGTTTGGGGTGGGTGTGTGTGTGTGTTTCTTCAGTACGACTTTGTGGAATTATTCCAATGGTCACAGAGGCACGAGTTGACCTATGTCGGCGGCACCTTGTGCGGCTTTGTTTTATTTGTGGGACTCACCAAATGCTTTATTTGTGGGACTCACCAAATGTTCCACTGATCTGTGGCCTGCACCCAGCTGATACCGGGGGAAAGCATTTGATTAAAGAATAATGGGTGAGGGGGGCAGAAATAAGTATTTTTATTGACTGCTTCTGGCTATTTGTAGAATGCAGAGGGTTGGATTGGCTCTGCTGGCTCTTGTGATTGAATAGCTGTGCTCGCTCTCGTTTGGCCAGTTGGCACGGTACTAAAGGAGCTCCGTTATTTGTGGGAGTTCGCCCTGTGCAGAGGAGTAAATTACAGCAAGAATGAAAATCGGAACGACACAAAAAGTAAACAACGTGTACAAAGAACGATGGATGCAGTCTGAATGACAATGTGTTAAGTGTTTCGATCTTGGGTCTGTTTCAAGGGAGGTTTATATTTCATCGACTAAAAACGGCGCTGTTATCACTTCCAGTTTACCCTCTGCGTCTCAGCTCGGTGCCAGTTCCATTGGCCGGCAGTGGGGAACGAGTGGAACGTTCCATCCCAGCTCCTTGGCACTTTGTGTTGTCCTTCCTTGTTTCCTTCCATTCTCCAGGTGCCATTGTGACAAACGGCCGTTAGATTTGCCATGTAAACCACGTATCAGCCCAGCCACATTGTTCCGCTAAGAAATGGTCACAGTGTGAAACGCAACCTCTGAACAAACCCACAACTGTTAAATAGCCATTCGCCTTCTTAAATGGGATTTTGGAGTAATGTGAAGCTAATTATATTGGCGTCAGACTTTATAGACATTTAAAGAAGGGGCTAAAAGAACCGTGTTTCTATTTCAGTTCCTTTCCACCCCTGGCCCAGACTGAAGGCAGTGAGCATAATAGGACTGGGATGCAATGCAAGTGGTGCCCCATGAGAGACACAGCTACCTGCTCTACAAAACTAAACCTGGCAAACTCACATCAGCCTGGTGTTTTTTTTTCTCCTTTTTTTCTTTCCAAAAATAAATGTATTCAATTATTTACAACAATAATGATACAAAACAAACAATATCAACTCACCCACCACCATAACACAAAACTCACAAAAGATTCTGAATACTAAATATTAAATGACTATATTACGGTCCTGGTCCTTGATGCATTCGATCCACCGCGGTGACCAGCGGTCCCGGGAATCCCCCATGGTGCCCGCATGTTCCTTTTTGAGGAACGCCCTGGCACGGACGTAATCCTGGACAAGTGGCAGGTAGTCGCCTCATCTGCCTGGCACCGTGACCCACGAATGTCCAGCTTGGCCAGGCCTAGGAGCAAACCAAGCAGGACATCCTCTGCTCCAGCCACTCCCCTACGCACTGGATGGCCAAGGATGAGGATGGTGGGACTGAAGTGCAGCCAGTTTGGTTGATGACTCGGCCTTTTATTAGCAGCTTTTATCGATGAACTTTTCAAAGTTTGCAGGTCATGCTATTCCTATCTCCGGTGCTGGGAATTGAAATGATTTTTGTTGCTTACACTTAACTTGTGTTTTAGTTTGCACTAAGATGCTGGGCCCGTGCTTGGTCACATTCATATCAAGTGATTGAAACATGTTGGCTTTAGAAGTTAAAAACTAAGAAACCTGTTTCCACAATCGAAGACAGGACCCAGACTGAAAATAACAAGGTAAAGGTAACACGGTGAATGATAACTAGAATTGCAAAGGCTTGTAGATTGCATGAGGACAACAATATTGAAGAAAAGGATCATGTATTTGTGTGACTTGGAATGGCTTTGATTTGCTTCACAAAATTGCAACTTACGTCCTCTGCACTGCCTCCAACCAAACCTACCTTCAAATCAGGAGTAGTTTGAAGGTAGTTTTATCCCATGAATTCTTGGACAGTTTCTAATCCTACCATGGCATTGGTTTGTTTCCTGAGTGAGATTGAAAATATTTGCGTTTACCTAATTCACCTTATTCCGTAAAATTCCTGCTTTTAATCTCTCTCGTGCATTTTTTTCACACTTTCTCTATTTCTTTCTCGCTTTGATGTTAAAACTCCGTACATAGTCTTCTTGGTTTTAGAAGAAGGATGGGCATGGGCTGCCTGTTTTGTGGAGGTGTAGCGGGCCCAACAACTTTGTAGAGACCCATGTCTATACTCTGCTGCCCTCTGCTGGACTAAACTCCCTCCTTTCTCATTTCCTTTTGTGTTTGAATCATTGAAGTGTTCATTCAGTATTTTTAAATGTTTGTCCTCTCGACCTCCTTACTCTGACGTTGATTACACGGGGGCAACCTTTTGCTAACTCATCCAAATCATCACCCTCCATCTATGAGTTGTCTGAAAGGCTCAGTACTGTCAAGGACTTGAGAAGTCAGTAACTACCTTCAGCACAATAATTTGCACGCTGATGCAAAATACCAGCCTGCATTGTTCTGAAGTCATTGTTAACCTTTTCTGACAGCTACGACCCCATAGGGGTTAATTCAACTTTAAATGGACCAGCATCTCTGTCCTCGGTGCCATTTGAATCGACTGTTCTGCCAAGTAAGGTCGTATCTGTTTATCTCAGTAAAACATATTTTCAACTGATAAATAAATAAACAGTGCCATATTGGATGAGGTTCAAAAATTCTTTCCTAATTTATTTCTGTAAATATTTTGGCTTGGGTTTTGCAAAACACTCTTTTCCTTAAATCCCCTAAAGCTATCGTGCAGGATTTGTTTCCTTACATTTTGTTTAGCTGACTTTATTCCAAAAGAGATTTCTCAAGTTTAAGCACAATAATGTTGGAACTCTTCGAAGAGCGGGAGTAATGTAGAGCTCTGTTAACGGCAACTTTTAATACAAAACTAATTATCGAGGAACTCCCCAACTGATTTCTGCTCTGTTCTGAAGACGTAGGCTTTTGCAGCTCTCCAGTGAATCCAAAGGGTGACTAGTGGTAGATGACTGAGGGTAGCTGTTGGGTTGCCTTGATGCGAAGGGTCTCTCAAACAAGTCATGAATGATGACATAAGGAATGGCAGATGCTGGAATCTTGACCTAAGCACAAAGTACTGGAGGAACTCAGTGGAGGGAATGGATGCCGCACGTGTCATATGTACCCGGCAGTGGAACGATGACATTCTCACTTGCTGCAGCTTCACAGGCCTATCTCATCACACATTTAAAAGTACAATAATAAATAGAGTAATATAATAAATGAATGATCAGTAATAACCAGACTCTAATAGTGCAAAAAAACAATGTCAGTAGTGCAACCCAAAAGCAAGGTTCACGAGATTGATCCCTGGGATGGCGGGACTGTCATATGAGGAAAGATTGAAAAGACTAGGCTTGTATTCACTGGAGTTTAGAAGGATGAGGGGGATCTTATTGAAACATATAAAATTATAAAAGGACTGGACAAGCTAGATGCAGGAAAAATGTTCCCAATGTTGGGCGAGTCCAGAACCCGGGGCCACAGTCTTAGAATAAAGGGGAGGTCATTGAAGACTGAGGTGAGAAAAAAAGTTTTCTCCCAGAGAGTTGTGAATTTATGGAATTCCCCCCCACAGAGGGCAATGGAGGCCAAGTCACTGGATAGATTTAAGAGAGAGTTAGATAGAGCTCTAGGGGCTGGTGGAGTCAAGGGATATGGGGACAAGGCAGGCACGGGTTATTGATAGTGGACGATCAACATGATCACAATGAATGGTGGTGCTGGCTCGAAGGGCCGAAGGGCCGAATGGCCTCCTCCTGAACCTATTTTCTATCTTTCTAAAGTCAATAGAGAATCATAGTTGCTGAGCTTCATGTTGGGCAGTGTTTCTAAAGCCTGATGGTTGCCATGAAGAAGCTATTCCCAGTGGGAATCTGGGAGGAAGATGTGCCCCTGTGCCTCTCCAAGCTGTTGGCAAGTCCATCGGTACCTCTGGCAAGTTTTATGCTGCAACTGGAGAACGTGTGCATTTTGCTGATGAACCTTTTCAATGCCAGTGGACCCCACCCCGTGGATGCTTTGCACAATTGCCAATCATGCACGCTCTGCAGTAGTAACCTATCAGCATTATATTTCAGCCACTCAGTGGCAGAGGGAGCCTGCTCCAAGATTTGCAGCCGGCTGTGTCAGCTCTACAGGGAGGCTTACATTTCACTGCGATTGTTGAACTTTTCTCTTGGTTACTGAGTTACGCCAGAGATGTGAAGTGAATATTGTCCATACAAAAAAATCTAACCTGTGTCATGCTGTTACGCTTGTGCATTGAAACAGACAAACGCCATGGGAAGGAACCTGAAATTTTATTTTCTACCTCAGCAGTGTTTAGCGCGGTACTTAAAGAAGATAGTCAGGATCAGGAGCTCCGCTCTATGATCTTTGGTCAGGAGTGTTTCATTTTGTATGTACCAACAAAGGAACATTGAAATTCTTACCCGCTGCAACTTTATAGACTTGTAAACACAATAACACACAGGTAAATAAACACAATAAAATAAAAATTCAAAAAACTAATAACCACATTACTAGTGCAATAAGAATTCCAAAGTGCAAGCAGTGGCAGTCCATAGAAGTTCATAGTTGTGGTTAATGTTGTATTCTGTTTAAGAGACAAATGACTGTTGGGAAGAAGCTGTTCTTAAACATGGAGATCATGGTTCTCAGGCTTCTGTACCTTCTTGAAATGAATTGAATTGAATAGAATACTTTATTGTCACATGTGACAAGTCACAGTGAAATTCTTTGCTTGCATACCTTGCCAAAGTATGCAATAGTCGACCATGAAGGGCGCTTACAAGTTACAAATCCCCCCCCCTCCAGTTCCCCCTCTGTTCTTCCCCTCCCACCTCCCTCACAGGGGGTCCCCCCATGCTGGGTCTTCCATTATCCATTGTTCCTCTCCCTCCCTCCCGGCGGTCCCCCCACACCGTGTCATCCTTCGTTCCTTCCCTCGTGAGCGGCGTCCTCATCCAAGGTCAGCGCCCCCATCGACCTCTCCATTAACGCTGCCGGGTCCTCTCCGTTTCGCCGACCCATGCTTCAGCCTCACGGCACGTGGACTCCGACCTCGGCCACGGGCTCCACGGACTCAGGCACTGTCGGTCTTGTGCTCCGTCAGTCACTTCCTGATGGTAGGAGTGGGATGAGTGCGTGGCCAGGATGGCGTGGCTCTTTGATGTGGCCTCCAGCACTTTGTTTTTTGCTCAAGATTCCAGAGCTTGGAAATATTCCTGATATTCATGGGGAGAAGGCAGGCACGGGTTATTGATTGGGGACGATCAGCCATGATCACAATGAATGGCGGTGCTGGCTTGAAGGGCCGAATGGCCTCCTCCTGCACCTATTTCCTATGTTTCATCTTCAGGATAAGCCAGTAGATTTGCAAGCGATCTGGGTAGAAGGACTGCAATGACGGCATGAGTTCATGAGGGAGTACTTAATGTATGAAGTACCCTGAGTGGGCAAGAGAAATATTGATGCAACTGAGAGGTCAGTGTTAACCAGGTACTTGGACGGCCGATGTGGACATTTGGATACTTTCAGTGGGAGGGAGAATTCTCCAATGTACCCGCAGGCGATGTGAATCGTGAGAGTAGTGTGAACGGAGGTACCGTAAATCAGGAGGACTGGGCAGAGAACAGTGTGAGATATTGCGGGCGGCTCGGCAAGAACGATGTGTACCCTGAGTCACTGTGGGTGGGTCGTGTGGAGTAATGGGGATAGTTTCATCAGCAACACCATTGTTCAAAGAGTGGACAAAGCACTGCGATGGGGATGAATGATTAATATTGTGCACTGCAATTTGAATCGAGCATAGAAAAAGAACTTGGATAAAATATAGGCTGTCTCTTGAAAATCATACATATGCATTGTACAGTGACTGTTTAAAGAGCCTTTTGTGGGGCTACTTTATCGGCTTCTGGTGGGTATTATTTGAGAGAAATTGAGATTTGAAATAAGTGTAACAATTTGATATTGAAATACTTGAATTTGTTGATGTTTAGGTATACTATTGTCATGTGTATCGACCTATAGTGAAAAGCTTTGTTTTGCATGCTATCTAATCAAACGAGACAATGAATGCAATCAAGCCAAGACTCAAGTACAATAGGTAGAGCAAAGGGGAAGGTGGAGACTGCAGACTTGTATAGGTTCTCAGCGTTGTATCTCAAATGGGTTAGCATAACGTCAGCTGGGTGAAGCTCACAATCTCTGCATGCTCATTATTGTTCTGCCACTTAAAGAAATAAATTGTATTTATGTGGTTCCTTTTTGACCCACAAAGTCTCAATGCACTTTAAAGTCAATTAAATATTTAAAATCACATCTCCATTAAGTCATTCAGAGGGCTTCTTGTGTTTTTTTTATCCACATAACGGTTTATAAAGAAATCTGTTGTAACGTCTAATCCAATCTCATCAGTCAGCCTCTGCATTACTTTGGCACTGCCGGCTATATAATTAGTAGTAAAATTACGTTTTAACACTCGAGCATTTAAAAACTAATGCGGTCTCTTTATTCCATTGCAATGACTTTTCAACCCAGTTGATTTTGCAGAATTATTGTTTTAGGAAAATAAGGTGTTTTGCTTGTAATACTTTCATCTGGGAATGAATCTTAATTTCATTAGCTACTCTCTTAGGTTTAAAGACAGATTCAGCTTTTGAATATCTGTAACCAGGTTTCAAAGATATATATATATATATATATAATATATATCAATAACGATATTGCTCTTTATTTATTCCTTATGGTATAAAATGCCTTTTGGAATTACTTTAACCTACCACCGTTCCACACAGTTCACACGCATTGCTGCAGTAACTGCCACAGTGCAACAAATTATAGCTTTTCTGATTGTACAGTCTGCCTTTCTCAGAGAAACAAGAACCGGAGCTACCCTGTATCCATCTGATCGAGCTCACAACTTATAGTGCAGTCTCCAGTGTCCCTTTGGTTAAACCTGCAGAGTGTTTGATTCAGTGCATGAGGCAGGGTCACATCAGATAACCTGCCAGATGCTTATCCTAGAATTCCACCACCCCAATAAACCAGTTTACTCTGCATAAAAACAAGGAAGTGCAGATACTGGTTTACAAAAAAAGACACTAAGTGCTGGAGTGTGTCAGGCAGCATCTCAGGAAAACATTGATAGGGGACGTTTTGGTTCAGGAGCTTTTTCAGACAATCAGTCTGAAGAAAGCGCTGACCCGAAACGTCACCTATCCATGTTCTCCAGGGATGCTGCCTGACCCGCTGAGTTACTCCAGCACTTTGTGTCTTAAATAGTTTACCATAACCACTTACTGATGGTCCCACATTCACCACACTGTCTGAGGGACCATAATGTCATCCGACATCATACACTGTGGACTGCCCAGTTTCTAGAAATATCGATCCCATTTACTGTAGCCTGTCTTTCCACTTTCCACTTTAGAGATACTGCGTGGCAACAGACCCTTCGACCCACCGAGTCCATTACATTGACTGATTTTGTCCAGAGATACATGTGTTCACCCACCTTGTCCGGGGATAGGTCTGTACACTGGCCTTGTCCAGGGGTAGGTCTGTACACTGGGATTGAGATTCAATAGGAATCTGCGGGGTAACTTTTTCACACAAAGATGGTGGGTGTATGGAACAGGATGCCAGAGGAGGTAGTTGAGGCTGGGACTATCCCAGCGTTTAAGAAACATTTAGACAGGTAGATGGATAGGACAACTTTGGAGGGATATGGACCATTCACAGGCAGGTGGGACTAGTGAAGCTGGGACATGTTGGCCAGTGTGGGCATGTTGGGCCGAAGGGCCTGTTTCCCCAAGGTATCACTCTATGACTGGCCTCCATGGATAGGGGTGTACACTGACCTTCTCACTGATGCCCATATCCTGGAAAGTGAATAAATTCAAAAAATCCTCCATGTCACATGAATACTGCCTCATTGTTTTTAAAGGATAGCTATTTTCCGTTAGTAATTAATGCAGGATGACTAGATAATGCCATTGCAATAAATAAAGACAGACTGATCAGAATTTTGTTTTAGATCAAATCTATTGAAAGCAATAATATGTGACCCTATATACATACAGTCATGCTCACACTGAGAGCTGCTTTCAGCTGACTTCCCACTAGATTCACTGTTCTGATTAATTTTACTGATTGTAGGCATCCTTGTCACCTTCCCCTCAGCTAACAATGGACCATTCGACATTTCCTTATCACCGTCTGCTTTGATCTTTCATTTTCACATCTTGCCCCTCCATATCTCTAGACCCTCTCTTTCCTGAGTCACAATCTGAAGAAGGGCCTCGACCGGAAACGTCACCCGTTCCTTCTTTCCAGGGATGCTGCCTGTCCCGCTGGGTTACTCCAGCATTTTGTGTCTATCTTTGGTGATGACAGGTAATTGGATTTCTTTTGGCTGCCTTGTTCATTCCTTACTCGCCAGTGCCACCTAGTGTGGGAATGTTGATGGGGCAGCATCGATCGGACCTCTTTATTGTAAACATGTCATTGATTCTGCTTGTTGTCATTGAACTGCAGATGCTGGTTTAAACCGAAGATAGACTCAGAAAGCTGGAGTAACTCAGCGGGACAGACAGCATCTCTGGAGAAAAAGAATAGTTGACGACTCAAAACGTTACCTCTTCCTTTTCTCCAGAGATGCTGCCTGACCTGCTGAGTTACTCCAAGTTTTTGTATTTATCATTGCCTCTGCTGCCTTGTTTGGAGACGTGGATGTTACATCAGCTGTGGAGACAAAATGTTCTGTTTTATACACGATAATCTAACTGGGTGGAGTGTTCAGCTGTGACTGCGTCGTTTGATAAGCATGAAGCAGGCATTCATAGTGATCAGAATGGTGAGGAATATCACAACTTTTTGAAAGTTTCCCTTGTTCATCTGGCCCTTCTTAGTCACGTGTGTGACCCAAAAGAGGAAAAACTAGAATACATCTCTTCTCATTCTGAAAGCATTACAAGTATATTGTTTTGTACTGCATATATGATTCATATTTGTTTCGGTTTATCAAGTGAAATTTTTATGTGTTATGTTGACAACGTTTGTTTAGGGTAAGGGATGAAATGTGACTGGCCACGTGTGTGACACCACACGGATGCCGTTTACAAACTGTGAATTTTAAAAAGCTAGAATGTTCATATCTTTAGCAGACATGCATTATAGTTCTGTAGGTAGGAAAATAGCAATGAATAAGATTAATCACTTACAAGAGGTTTTTTTAATGTGTCACTTTGTGATGACCTATGGTCACGTGTGTGACAGTTTGGTTCACTTTCCAAAGTATGGGCCATCCAGCCAGTAAATTATCATTGCTTGAATTTATTTCTAATTGATGGTAAAATGTCAAATCTATAATTTCCACTGTCCAACTCTGCATTCACAGAAGGAATGGCTGCACCGATCAGATGATGACAAAAGACTTCCACCAATCTCCTGGTGATTTAGCTCAGTTAGACCGCATGGTTAAGCCGCATTTGGAGTGCAGTACAGCGGCACCCCCTCCTGGTGACAGAGACACCAGCGGCCGTCTTAGTCCGAGGAATGGATTCACAACTTCTTGGTTTAGTTAGTTTAGGCAGCATTTTAGTAAACCTGTTCTGCACCCTATCCAAAGGCTTCACACCCATTCCTGTAACGGGGCGACCAGAGCTGCACCCAATGAACCATCCTACTGCAACTGGAGAGCAGTCCTGAACTACTAAAGATAAGCACGAAAAGCTGGAGTAACTCAGTGGGATAGGCAACATCTATGGAGATGGTCAAGACCATTCTTCAGACGTCACCCATTCCTTTTCTCCAGAAATGCTGCCTGTCCCGCTGAGTTACTACAGCTTTTTGTGTCTATCTTTGGTTTAAAACAGCACCTACAGTTCCTTCCTACACAGTCCTGAACTATCATTGTATCTCATTGGTAGGTGACCCTCGGACTATCTTTGATCAGACTTTCCTGGCTTTACCTTGCACTAAACGTTATTCCCTTATCAAGTATCTGTAAAACTGTGAATGTCTCGATTGTAATCATGTATTGCCTTTCCGCTGACTGGTTAGCACGCAGCAAAAGCTTTTCACTGTACCTTGGTACATATGACCATAAACTAACTAGCGATTTATACTGGCGCTCCGCACAACACCAAGATACCACCGTACTACTGGAAATGCAGCCTCTGGACACGTTTTACAGCGGAGGCCCCATTTGCTTTCAGCTGGATAATAATACTGCATGCCCCTGTCTGGGGGAAAGGCCTGGGTGTGACCCTGCTCTCCCACCAACGTTTACCCCTCAGCCAGCACCATCAAGGCTCATTATTGAGCCGTCCGGAGTTGTTGCCGTTGTTGATCCGGTGTTGGTCGAGGCCAGTTCAATCCCGACGGGCAGTGGCGTTAATGCGACCCCCGGTGGTGGTGCCGACGGCCCTGTGAGTAACGATCGAAGCGGAGTGAGCGCCACGAATCGGGACAGTGGCTGGTGAAAAATAAATGCATACCCGATACTCAAGAGCAGTTTCATGATACAGCACCAGGCTGCGGAACCACTGTGGGGAAGACGTCCCAGCTGCCTGAAGAGGACTGGGGACACGTCGCAACTGGCATCGTCGAGATCGTTGCACACGTCAAGACTAGGAAAGACGTGGACCTCTGAGCCTCGAGTGGAAATGGCGTGGGGGCAACTTCAGAACAGTACACATGACGGAGATTAGAGAAGAATGGGGAAGGTTAAAACATCACTTCAAACTCTGTCAGCTGGGAGAGAGGGGCCAAATCTCTCAGTGGGCTAATTTGGGTCATGCTTATGTGTGAAGAGAAAGCATGCTGGTCTCAAAGCTAAGTGTTTGTGGTATTTGCAGTGTGTCCTTTATGGTCTTACATTGGAGCAGGTAACAGTGACTTTGTGCAACATATCAGATGCTGCAGAAAAATCACTTGACCTTATTACTTGATAATGTGAATATCTAATGCATAGAACAGTACAGTACAGGAACAGGCCCTTTGGCCATAATGTCTGTGTCGAACGTGATGCCAAGTTAAACAAATTTCATAACTTTGAACGTGATCCATATCCCTCCATATATGGGTGACATTTCGGGTCGAGACCCTGCTTCAGACTACAAAGAAGGGCCTTGACCCGAAACGTCACCCATTCCTTCTCTCCAGAGATGCTGCCTGTCCTGCTGAGTTACTCCAGCTTTTTGTGCCCACACGCATGATGCGTAACGAATGTGTTCACTCACTTGAGAACCATGTTTGCCTCGGTGGTGTCCTCCATGGACTTGTTGGAAGTGTCAATGACAGGCTTGTTCTGACCATCTGATTGTTCTGTCCCTTCAGAAGCTGCCAGAGTATGAGCAGTCTGTTCAGCAGCAACACGTCGAGTCTCCAAGATTCCACCTCGTCCCTACCCCGAAAGTTGGGCTCTTCCAGTAAACAACCTCTCCGTGCCCTCTACGACATCCTCATCTCACCCATGGAAGGGGTAAGTGAGTCCCGCACCAGCCCGGATGCATTGTTATTGTCACCTTGTGAATCTCCCAATCACCCATACGTTAGTAATAAGTTGTCGGCCGTTGTTGGTGGCACCTAACTCTGCGAGACAAACTTCAGTCGTTTTCCAAAATTTAACATGAACTACTGTAGAACGAGGAGAGTTTGCATTCGGACGCCGGGGGAACAACCTGGTCTATCGAAAGGCTACAGACTAAGAAGTAAACGCTGCACTGTAGACCAGAGTAAGAGAGGATTTACAAGGATGTTGCCAGGACTCGAGGGCCTGAGCTATAGGGAGAGATTGAGCAGGCTAGGACTCTATCCTTGGAGCGCAGGAGGATGAGGGGTGATCTTATCGAGGTGTGTAAGATCATGGGGGGAATGGAAAGGGTAAATGCACGCAGTCTTTTACCCAGAGTGGGTGGAATTTAGAACCAGAGGACATAGGCTTATGGTGAAGAGGGCAAAGGTTTAATTGGAACTTGAGGGACTACTTTATCATTCAGTTTATTGTGTGCAATGCTGATCGCCCCCTCACAGAAAGGATATGGAGGATTTGGAGAGGGTGCAGAGGAGGTTTACCAGAATGCTCCCTGCATTAGGGAGGTATTAGCCACAGGGAGAGGTTGGAGAGACGGATTGTTTTCTCTGGAGCACCGATCGTTGAGCGGAGACCTGATAAGTATCTAAAATGATGAGAACAGTCAGACGGGTGGAAATGTCAAAGAATAGAGGGCACAGCTTTAAGATGTGAGGGGTAAAGTTTAAAGGAGATGTGCAGGGCAAGTTTTTTTCAACATAGGGTGGTGGGTGCCTGGAACGTGCTGCCAGGGGTGGTGGTGGAGGCAGATACGATAGTGGCATTCAATAAGCTTTTAGATAGGCACATGGATATGCAGGGAATGTGGACCATGTGCAGGCAGAGGAGATCAGTTTAAGTTGGAATGCAAGGTGAGTGTCGTGTGCACACACTACCAAACAGCAGGGTTTGCCGAAACCGTGACAGATCTGCTTCTATCTGAACAAATAAATGTCCAGCGCTTTCTCAGCCTGCATCCTCTCTAAAACCACACTGCTCTCCCATGTGCATCCTCCTCTTCTCTGGAAACGCTCTTGCTGTCTGCCATTCATCTGCAATGCAGGGTAGCAGTGGGCGATGCAGTTATGCTGATGATTATGTAAAGGAGAGATAGACGATGCTCACTAGAGATCGGCAGGATATATCTCAGAGATATTTTTATTGGCACTTTCAGAATTGGTCAGATTGTGTGCTAGAGATTCTCCTGATGAAGAACGTTTGTGGGTGACACAGTGGCGCAGCAGTAGAATTGCTGCCTTAAAGCGCTTATAGCGCCAGAGACTTAGGTTTGATCCCGACTATGGGTGCTGTCAATACAGGGAGATTTTTTAAATATTCTCCCTGTGACCACGTGGGGTTTCTCCGAGATCTTCGATTTCCTCCCACACTCCAAAGGCATACAGGTTTGTAGATTAATTGGCTTGGTATAAATGTAAAATTGTCCTCAGTGTGTCGGATAGTGCTAGTGTGCGTGGATCGCTGGTCGGTGCGGGCATCGGTGGGCCATAGAGCCTGTTTCCGTGCTGTATCTCTAAACTAAACTTTCTCAGTGCCAGGACTACTGCAGGTTTATCACCAACTTCACTTCAGTACTGCCCTTGATGATGAAAGGAGATGGTTTCTCATTTTTGTGCCAGTACATCACTAGTTAATCAGGTTTTGTAAAATGACTCTCCTGGTTGACAGGTGAACACGAGGTAGTTATTAACGTCTGTAGCGGGCTGGAGCGGAGGGTTTGAGAACAAGGAGAGATTGGGTAGGCTGGGAGTGTCTACCCTGGAGCAACGGAGGCCGAGAGTTGACGTGACCGAGGTGTGGAAAACTACACGAGGCGTTGATACGATAGAGAGTCGGCCTCTGTTTCCCTGGTAGAGGTGTCTCAAAGAGTTACGATGACAGACAGCGCCCGTAGTCAGGATTGAACCCGGTTCTTTGGCGCTGTAAGGCAGCAACTCTACCACTGCGCTACTGTGTAAGGTCCTTGAATGAGCGAGGCAGAGGGGATATGGAATTCATGCAGGCAGGTGGGATCAGTATAGATGGATGTGATGGTCGGCATTGACGTAGTGGGCCGAAGGGCCTGTTTTTATTACAGTAGATACTTGAGCAAGGCCAACCCATGCCATGGGCTGGTATATAAAGTTGGAGCTGACAGTCTGTAAATTATTTGATTGTTCTATACGATATTGTGAAGAAACATGAACCTTGGTGGATGTAATGATGAGCTAAGAGTTAGTGAGTCTGACTCATCTCACTAATAAACAAGAAGCTCATACTATTTTTACAAGGGTGGCTAATTTATAGTCCTCAGAAAGGCAGCCATATCATCAAAGACTCATCCTCTCCACACTCTCTTTTCACTCCTGCCATTGTAGTATTGTGGTTATTACTTAAAAAATTGTTTATTGTATATTGCCTCTGTGCATTGTATTTACAGGCCTTTTAAGCTGCTGCAAGTAAGAATATCATTGTTCTGTTGTCGGTACATGTGACAATTAAACACGCTTGGCTTTTGCCATAGTTTAGAACAGTCAGGTGGTTCATATTAGAGGAAAGACACAGAGTGCTGGAGTAACTCAGCGGGCCAGGCAGCATCCCTGGGGAACATGGATAGGTGAAGTTTTCAAATTAATTTACATTCCGCTTCAAACCAGCAGATGGTGCCAGAGGTCCATGTTTTTTTTATCATTCCTTCAACAGCATGATCAGAAATAACCCTTCCAGCAGAAGAATGTGCCAAATAAAAAAAGTCCACAAAATGCTGGAGTCACTCAGGCAGCATCTCTGGAAAGAAGGAATGAGTAATGTTTCGGGTCAAGACCCTTCTTCAGACTGAATCAGGGGAGAGGGAGATACAGAGATAAGGAAGTGTAAGGTGTGAAAACGAGACAAAGGGAGTGGAGATCAAGGAAAACGTAGAATATATCATTGTTGGCTAGGAGAAGGTAACAACAAAGCAAACAGAGATAAAATGTTAACGAGGACAGTCAGACTAGTCGGAGAACTGGGAAGGGGGGAGGAATCGAGAGAGAGGGAAGGCAAAGGTTTCTTGAAGTTAGAAAAGTTAATATTCATACCGCTGGGGTGTAAGCTGCCCCAGAATATCCTTTCATGCAGGCTATCTATTTCCTTCCAAACTTCCCCTTTTGTTTTCAGTTGGGGTCACATTTACAGGCTCTCTCTGGTTTCCATTGGAACCCTGATGTAGGGGGGAGCAAGCTGAGATCAAAACTGTACGAATACAAATCTTTCCTTGTCACTTTAGGGAACTGTGATTGATTTGCCATTCTCTGGGGGAGGGAGATACTGTCTGTATACTAGTGCAAGTTTATCTTTGAGTTTCTGAAAGCAGAAGTCTTTGCGCACACAAGTGCACTCGCTGGGAGTGAGCAAGTGTTTAGTCCTGGCCTTCCTACGGCAGAGATGTGTATTGGTCACTGAGGGAATGCGGCGATCTTCTGCACTGAGGGCAGGAAAGGCAGGGCAAGAGAGAGAGGGAGAGCTAAGTGCAGGAGCACCAGGGTTGGGGGTGGTTGGTGGGGATTGGGGTCTGAGGGTGGGAAATGGTCAGTGTTGAAGGGTTTTCAGGAATAGTGAGGGAACAGGAGGAGAATCTTCATGAATGAAGATGGACACAAAATGCTGAAGAATGGGTGACGTTTTGGGTCGGGACACTGCTTCAGACTGAGTCAGGGGAGGGCGAGTCTAGCGATATGGATGGGTACCGTGTGAAAACGCCATATCAAAGCAGATGGTAAGGAAATGTAGAGTGGTTCATTGTTAGCTGACGGGAAGGTGACAACGAGGCATACAATCAGTAAAAGGTATTCAGGAAGACAGTGAAACTATTGGAAAACTGGGAATGGGGAGGCATGGAGAGAGAAGGATTGCAAAGGTTACTTGAAGTTAGAGAAATCAGTATTCATACCGCTGGGTTGTACACTGCCGAAGCAAACTATGATGTGCTGTTCATCAATGTTTGAACCCAGGAGAAGAATAGATGTGGGATCTTCACTGGGATCAGGAAGGGTTGGGAACCTCCACCCATGTTGAGGAATATTGTATTATCTTGGCACTCCCAGGGTATTCCTGTTCGATGGATTAGGGGACTGAGAAAGTAAATGCCTTGCTTTTCTCAACCCTTTTGTTCCTCGACCCCCACCCCACTCAGTCTCACAAGGTTGAATAGTAGAGCGTTTTCAACTAACACAAGTCCCGTGTTCATAGATTTTCAAACTGAACATGTTCGGTTTAAACCAGCATCTGCAGCTCCTTCCCACACTCCTCCGGCTGTTTGTTGTTTTACTGAAGTTTCCAGCATCTTCTATCTCAAGATTCATCATTATGTTTCACTCTGGAAAGGTAGACTCTCAGCCTTATCCTCGTGAAATATCTTGGTCCTGGTGCGTTGTGTGTGGGAGTTGAGAGCGTGCCGGTTTCTGTAGAGGGCAGCATGGTGCCGCGGTACAGATTGTACTCTGCTTGATTTTCAAAAGCACATTTATCTCATGTTGTAATGTGTTGTGAATTCTGTGCAGTTGGTTGTGGTGAATTTATCTATTGAACCACAGGGTATTCTCACAGCAATGTGCTAATCTATAAATGTATTTTTATTCATGGTATGAGTATCCCTGAACCACATGAAATATCCGTATGGAGGAGAGAGTAAACAAGCTCCTGAAGACCTGTTGACACCACTTTCTCATCAGTCAATAGAAAGTGCATGCAAATGGCTCCCGCAGTGTAATTATTCTGCATTAACCTCCACTTTGGTACAAGGGGGAGCGCTGACGCCAGCCGTACTACCTGGAAAATGCTGGGGGAAAAATCAGCAAGTTTTACAGCATGCATGGAAAGAAAGTCAATATTAGCATTGACTTCATTGAAAGTGCCGTCACAGGTAGACACGGTGGCAGAGAAGGCTTTTGGTACATTGGGCTTCACCAGTCAGGTCATTGAGATTAGAAGTTGGGACATTGTATCACAGATGTACAAGACATTGGTGAAGCCGCTAATGAAGTACTGTGTTTAATTTTGTTTTGCAAAGAGTGCAGAGCTGTCCCTGGTCTCGAGAGCCTGAGCTACAGGGAGAGGTCGGGACAGGCTAGAACTTTATTCTTTAGAGTGCAGGAGGATGCGTCAGTGATGATCGAGAAGTGTATAAAATCATGAGGGGAGTAGATAGGGCGAATGCACAGTCTTTTCCCCAGGATTGGGGTAATCAAGAACCAGAGGACATAGATTCAAGGTGAGAGGGAAAAGTTTCCTGAGGAACCTGAGAAGCAACGTTTTCATGCATTGGGTGGTGGGTATATGGAATGAGCTACCAGAGGAAGTAGTTAAGGCAAGGTTTAGAGGGATAGAGGGCAAGGTTTAGAGGATATGGCCAATATAGGAAAGGTTTAGAGGGATATGGCCACGTTGCTTTGGTTTTGATCTTCCCAATTTGATCTATGTTTCCGTTCTGGCATGAATGACACTTGGATTCATTAAATGAATAATCGTATGAGGAATAGTGCCAATGCGTATGACATCACGCCACTTAATGCTGCCTCTGATCTGGGGTTGAAATTGGAAACAAAAGCCTGCTCATCCTCACTTCACTTGTTCCAGTGGAAGGAAGGTCATCGATGAAGCAACTGAAGATTGTTGGGCCGAGGGTACTGCCCTGAACAACTCTTCCACTCACATGCTTTTGTTCACAAGGTGCCCTGGTGTGGGGAGAAGTCACTTTTGTCTTGCCCCTGGATATCAGTCCGTGTTTACACCAAGCTAGTGATGAGGTCTGGAGCAGAAACCACTTCAAACACATCATTGTAGTCTTAACAAAGGGAGGAGGAGAGATTGGCAGTCTAACACATGTGGCCTGCAGATTGGACCTTTGTGTGTTTTAGAATGAGTTAAAAACCTTCACGTATAACTTCACGCCACTTAATGCCGCCTCTGTCCTGCACTGTCCAACACTCCTACTTTCAGCCAAATTCAGCCGTGTTTTTTCCAGTCCTGGAGAGATCTGGCAGCTGACGGCAGGAGGAGTGTTTACTCTGTGCTCAGTAACCACCAGGTCAAACCTCAACTCATCTTCCATGAGATAGACACAAAATGCTGGAGTAACTCAGCGGGACTGGCAGCATCTCTGGAGATAAGGAATGGGTGACCTTTCAGATCGAGACCCTTCTTGAGAATTATGTCAGGGGAATGAGCAGTACATAGATAAGGAAGTGTATAGATAAGGAAGTGTAAGGTGTGAAAACGGGGCAAAGAGAACTGAGATCAAGGAACATGTAGAATAGATCATTGTTAGTTGGGTGAAGTTAACAACAAAGTAAACGGAGATAAAATGTAGTCGGAGACATTATGACTGGTCAGAGAACTGAGAAGAGGGAGGGGATGGAGAGAGAGGGAAAGCAAGGGCTGCTTGAAGTTATAGAAGCCAATGTTCACCCCGCTGGGGAATAAGCTGCCCAAGCTGAGAAGATGTGGAGATGTGAGTTTCAGATGTGCTTCAGTCTATGGAAGAAGCAAGATGGAAGTTTGAGAAGAAGAATGCAAGAGTAGTCAGAGCTCGAGGCAGCGGAGATGAATATGAGGAATCACAAAGTGTTATGAAAGTGGAAGTTGCTGAACCATGGTTAGAACGTAGGTCCAGGCATAAACTATGTGTACTCTCTCTGGGCAGCCTGTTCCAGAATTCAGCTCATGTACCATTGTTTACCGAGATAAGAGAGCTCTGTGATACTTTTAAATTAAAATTGTGACTTGATTGGAAAATGATTTATATTATGATCAGGCAAACAAAGAAAAATAATTAGTTCACGCATTTCAAAGCTTTTTCAGTCAACAGGAATTGATGTTGCATTCACACACTGAAAGTTTAGACAAATGTCATGATTTGGAATGTGAATTACAGAGTGGACAAAGTTACTGATATTTACACGCAAAAATGAGCCTTTTTCTTTGTTGCAAGCAACACAGTGGGTCAAACAGCATCTGACGAAGGGTCCTGACCCAAAACATTGCCTATCCTTTCCCTCCACAGATGCTGCCTGACCCGCTGAGTTCCTCCAGCATTTAGTGTTTGTTGTGATTCACTCTGTTTTGTTCAAGAAACCATCTTGCCAATTTCCAAGGCATTCTGAAGTCAACTTTAGCAAGCTGTGCAAGGAGCACAATTCTCAACCTCTAGCTTCCTTCCTGGTCTTTGGCAAACATTGGGACAAAGCAATAGAGACATTGTGATAAACATTGAATACAGAGTGGTCAAGAATTAGTACAAAACCACCATCATCCACTGTTCGGTCACTCGAAATGAGTATGACTGTCCTCTCATGGAGGATGCCTATGCGTGACTTTATTTAACGTGGGGAGACTGGATCACAGACAGCCTCCACACGGTCCTTGACAAATCTGGGTCAGAATCCAGTGGCATGCAATCCAAGACGACCGGGGACCCTTTTCTGCTGCAGCCTTTATCCGCCTTCCCAGCCGTTGTGATGCTCCACTAAAGTCAACCATCCTGTTCCACCAGTGAGGTCTTGGTTGGATAGCTCTATGTCAGAGACCTCCCCCTTGACCTTACCGTCATGGGTGACCCTACCAGGAGGATAGCTCCAGACGGCATCGCTCTCAGGATCTCTAGACCACACAAGCTTCTCCACCACGACAAGGTGACAATCCACGTTCGGTCAGTATGAGAAGTATCTCTCCTATTTCTGGGCTTGATGTTTTAGACATTATGCTCAGATGCAATGATATTTGGGAACTTTACAGTTACGTGGAGCTTGTAAGCTTATGTGAGAGGAAACACAGAGAGCACCCTGAGAAAACCCACACGGTCACAGGGAGAACGTACAGACTCCGTATAGACAGCACGAGTACTCAGGATTGAAGCCGGGTCTCTGGCGCTGTAAGGCAGCAACTGTACCGCTGTGCCACCTGCCGCTCCAGCAGAGTTGAAAGCATTAATACCATGGGCACTCTCTCTCTCTCTGCGTCTAACATTGCCCACAACCTTGATGCCACACGGACAATGGACATAGAAACATAGAAAATAGGTGCAGGAGGAGGCCATTCGGCCCTTCGAGCCAGCACCGCCATTCATTGTGATCATGGCTGATCGTCCCGTATCAATAACCCGTGCCTGCCTTCTCCCCATTTCCCTTGACTCCACTAGTCCCTAGAGCTCTATCCAACTCTCTCTTAAATCCATCCAGTGATTTGACCTCCACTGCCCTCTGTGGCAGGGAATTCCATAAATTCACAACTCTCTGGGTGAAAACGTTATTTCTCAGCTCAGTCTTAAATGACCTCCCCTTTATTCTAAGACTGTGGCCCCCTGGTTCTGGACTCGCCCAACATTGGGAACATTTTTCCTGCATCTAGCTTGTCCAGTCCTTTTATGATTTTATATGTCTCTATAAGATCCCCCCTCATCCTTCTAAACTCCAGTGAATACAAGCCTAGTCTTTTCAATCTTTCCTCATATGACAGTCATATGACATGGAGACATCTTCCATAAAAGACTGGATAAATTGCCAATGACATTTTGGAAGATGTGTTTTCCTTGTTTCGTTGTATTTAAACACAAATTGTGTTTTAACATGGACGTCACTTTGAATAAGCTTGCACCTTTGTTTCAGTGAACAGAATATTATCCCGGCTCGATACCAGATAGGTGATAGCAAGCTGCTTTATTACTATGCAGGAGGGCCCGGGTGAAAATCTAGCCTGTTGCATCGTGTAGCAGAATGTTTTAACCTGATGGCATGGAGTAAAATATTCATAGCGGAGCCCGTTTCCAAGTTAACTGATCTGCTCTGACACGGCAATAAATACAAAACTTTATCATGTGACCTGACAGCTCAGAAAATTCCGGAATGATTATGGCATTTAACAAATGGATAGAAATGGAGAACGTGAACTCTGACTTTAAAATAAAATGAGAAACATGTAACACGCCAATCTTGAAATGTATATTGCAAAAGCAAGCATTGTTGGTGTAGCGTATTTATGTGTTGTCTTGGAATTCAATGGAGTAAATTTTAAGAAGGGTATTACAGTGGTGCAGCTGGTAGTGCTGCTGTCTCTCAGTTCCAAGAATCCAGGTTCGATTCTGACCTCGGGTGCTGCCTTTGTGGTGTCTGCATGTTCTCCCTGTGTCCACATTTGTTTCATCCAGGTGCTCCAGTTCCCTCCTGCATCCCAAAGACGTGCAGGTTCGTAGGTTAATTGGCCTCTGCAAAATTACCACCAGGGAGTGGATGAGAAAGTGGGATAATATAGAACTAGTGTGAATGGGTGATTGATGGTTTGCGTGGACTCGACGGGCTGAAGGGCCTGTTTCCATGCTGTATCTTTCAATCAATGCAAAGCGTGCCCACCTGTAGAATTGTGCTGCAGCCTACCCACCTTTATAGTGGTCCGTTTTGTTCCCCTCCAGCGGCCTGCCTGAGCTGCTGCATGTTTCAGCTCATCGCTGGTGTACCATTCTGTAATTGGTGGCATTCCCAATCTCAGCTGTGCTATCTTTGGGACAATGCGTACATGGGTTTGAGAAGCTACCAGTGCAAGTGTGTCCCCACACTTGTGGTCAGGACACAAAAATGGAGCGAGCGGGGAGCAGGTCTGCTGCAGGTCGATGAGGTTTTACTGAGTTGGCAGAGTGTCAGGCAGGAATGGAAGAGATATCTCTAACTTCAAGTAACCCTTGATTTCCCTCTCTGTCTGTCTCTCCCCCACCCTAGAAGGGTCTTGACCTGAAACGTCCCCCTTTCCTTCTCTCCAGAGATGCTGCCTGTCCCGCTGAGTTACTCCGACTAGTCCTGGCTGTCGTCCTGAATAATGTTTCTGATAGTATGCATCATTGTCACCTTCCCCTTCAGCCAACAATGAACCAGTCTACATTTCCCTGATCGTCGCCTGCTTTGATCAGTCGTTTTCGCACCTTACCCTTCCACATCTTTTGTGTCCCTCTCCTCTGACTGTCAGTCTACAGAAGGGTCTCGACCCGAAACGTCACCCGTTCCTTCTCTCCAGAGGTGCTGCCTGACCCGCTGAGTTACCCCAGCGTTTTGTGTCTATCTTTGGTGTAAACCAGCATCTGCAGGTCCTTCCTGCACACGAGATAAATAATTGAGAAAATACAGACAAACGGGGTCGGAGATGTTTACACGGCTTTGATGTGCTTGGTTCAGATAATGAAAATAAACCACACACCTCTGCTTCACTACACCCTGGAGTGTAATATTTCCTCGCAAAGGCCCCCAGCAATATTTTATCCTCAGTTTGCCGACACTCGGGAGGCTGACAGTAACTGGCTTGTGAGTATGCTGGTCTGTGGCTTCACAGCCTGGACTGGTTGAAAGGCAGAGGCAGCCTTCTAGGCTGTAACCCCAGGTCTCTGAGCCAGCAGAATGATGGAGTGCATTGGACTAATACTACTTAAACAAGTAGATCACTGTGCTTCTTTTCAAGTGCTTAATGTCAGCTCTTTTGTGGAAAAAAGAACTTATTTTGAAACACACGTCTGAAATGGTTTTGTCAGACGGTTACAGAGGAATGATTAAGGATTTGGAAGTTAAGATGTGTAAGTGAAGTAAATGTTTAAGTGATGCACCCTTCGGTACGTTTGGCTGCTATATGCAGACCTTAATAAGATCCAACACTGATGACAAAATATTAGACTGTAATTCTTGGAGTGTTAGTAAAGTTCCTCTGTGTTTTGCAACTGTAATCTTAGTTGGTGGACAACACTAAGTTCTTTGCGAAGCCCAGTAATGAACAGATATAATTACTGAGTGCTACATTTCTGTGCTTTGTGGGCCCTTAATCTCACAAGTGCCATCTCCAACTGTGCTATTAGTAAATGAGAACAGATGAGTCCGGGGTAGCACCTGAAGAAATGCACCCAAGCTTATACAATATCATGCATGAGAGGCCATGATAGAATTAACTTTTATTTTCGAGGGAGAAATTTGCAAGTTAAATTACTCTTCCTTAAGGAGACAAGAAAAGCTGCATCTTAGATGAGAGCGATTAACAAAATGATGCACTAATTTGACTCAGTCGAGCATATTGGTTTTAAATTTGCCTTTATAATTAATACAAACAGATTGAGTTGTTCGAATATAGGGCATGGCTTCCTTCCAATGCAAATGAGTGTGTGGTTGTATTCAAAATGGGGAGATGCTTGTCGCGGATATGAAGGGGATGGCAAGTGACTTGCTTGTCTTCTCATTTAGCGATGATAGAGACATCTGCAGCAATATTCAAATGAGGACAAATGCCAAACAAGGACACTAGGCATATCAGGACCTGATTGAAGTGAAGAAAAATGAAGACAATTGCTCACCAGCTGTCTGTCTATGGGGCCATGGTGGATGGCAAGAATTTCCCCCCTAGTTACTGAAATATTTCCCAGAGTTTCAATGATTTTGTGGCTTTGATAATATCAGAATGCTTTACCATGTGTTCAAAGTCAACTCATCGCAAGGTCAGTGTCATAGAGTCATAGAGTCTTACATGGTGGAAACGTGCCCTTTGGCCCATCCTTCCCATGCCGACCCCATGCCGACCCCATGCCGACCAACGTGTCCCATCGACACTAGTCCCACCTGATTGTGTTTGATCCATAGCCCTCTCAACCTGTCCTATCCATCCGCCCGAAGAAAACCACGGCATCACAGGCAGAACGTGCAAACTCCTTACAGACCACACCCGAGGTCAGGATCGAACCCGGGTCTCTGGCGCTGAGGGGCAGTTCTTCCAGCTATGCCGCCGTGCTGCCCAGTAAAATAACAGATTATGCCACTCTGCTCATTACTGTGCAACTCAGTATTGATGGTGTTTTTTTTATTGTCACGTGTACTGAGATACAGTGAAAACCACACCATACATGAGGACAACAACAAAAGCAAAAATAAACCCAGTGCAGAACATAGTGTCACAGGTATCTTCACAGTGAATGCATTGGGAGATTTCATATTTAGTTTAGTTTAGTTTATTGTCACGTTTGTCACTATTTGAAGGGGCAGAATGGTTCGGCACGAAAAACTGACTGCAGCTCGAACTCAGGATTAGATGAAAAGTTATACTTAATAATTTTCGAACCTATCTCCAATGTTGTATTATTAGTAAATTGTTCCATTCTTCATTATTATGCCTTTTTTTCTCTCTTTATTATTCTCTATCTATAAAAAAAATAGAAGCAGAGTCATTAAATAACTGATAATATTAGTAATGTATGATTGATATACATGAAATGTTCTTACTATGTACTTGCTTCTAAGTTTGAGTTTTTTGTCACGTGTACCAATGTACAATGAAAAGTTTTTGTTGTGTGCCAACCAGTCTGGGGAAAAACTAAACATGATTCCAATTGAGCCATCCACAGTGTACAGACAAATGATAAAGGGAACAATGTTTCGTGCAAGATAAAGTCCAGTAAAGTCCGATTAAAGATAGTCCGAGGGTCTCCAATTAAGTAGATAGTGGCTCAGGACAGTTCACAGTTGTTGATAGGATGGTTTAGTTGCCTGATAACAGCTGGGAATAAACTGTCCCTGAATCTGGGCAGATGTCAGGAAAGATATTATTGTTCGAGTCTGCGAGTGCCACTTTTCAAAGTGATGTTTACAGAAAGAACTTGTATTTTTACACTGTTTCCTGCTTTGTCAAGTTATTTCTGAGAGGTTAGTAGCCACTAGGCAGATTCATACACTCATTTGTGCAAAATGGGTCCCACAAACAATAAAAAGAACTATCAATACTTTTTTTTTGTGTGGAACCGATTTGGTTACTGAGGGACATTTGGCCAGTATGGATCCCGAATTGCTCTTTGAGTATTTGTTGTGATACATTTTGCATCCACCCAGCATACAGTCCAGAATGTTTTATTACCATATGTACCAACAACTGAACAATTTATGCCCCTGTCCCACTTAGGAAACCTCTGGAGACTTTGCGCCCCACCGAAGGTTTCCGTGCGGTTCCTGGAGATTTTTGTCAGTCTTCCTAATGGTCGAAAGTGGTTTCCGCTTCTTCCATATTCCGGCGACTATTTCAAAAAATTAAAAACCGGCCACAACTAAAAATAGGTTGCCGTTTTAAAAATCGGTCATTTTTTAGTCGAAGCCAGTTGCGATGCTAGTTGAAGGTGGTTGCCGGAGGTTGCAGGTGGTTGCCGGAGGTTGCAGGTCTTACCTTCTTGTTTCCCTGTTACTGCGGGAAAAAAATGGCGGCAGCGGGAAATTCAAATTAACAACGGTCCCTTACCGCGAATCGGCTTCATCTCCTTCAATTGCCGACTGCGGTTTATTTCCATCCTGGACGAGGTCTTGACTTACCACCTGACGTGGGACCCCTGGTGGGTCGCTCCGGTTGCGGTGGTCTGTGGTGTTTTTTTGGCCGTTTTCGGCCGTTGAACGATCGTCCCCCTGCGGCCTATATTGCTAGCTGCTAGCCGCCAGAACTGCTTGAATCCCTGCACGCTGCCCGGAGAGGACGCTGGCGTTGACTGTTCGCCGCTTCTCCGCCCGCTGTTCCCCCCCCCCCCCCCCTGTCTGTTACCTACCTGTTACCTGTTACCTACCTGCCTGTCTGTTCCCTGCCTGTACCTGTGCCTGTGCACCATCGACGCTGGATGCTGGACACCTCCTGTGCGTGTGCACCATTGACGCTGGACACCTCCCTGCACCAGTGAGGGAGCTGGATCCTCTCTGCACCCGCACCGCTGGACAACCTTTTTGCACCCGCACCGCTGGACAACCTCTCTGCATCTGCACTGCTGGATACTCTCTGCACCCTCATCACTGGACTACCTCTACACCTGCTCTGCTGGACAACCTATCTGCTCCCTCACTGCTCGACACCTCGCTGCATCTGCACTGCTGGTCAACCTCTTTGCTCCTTCACTGCACCCGCTCTGCTGGACAACTTCTCTGCTCCCTCACCGCTGGATACTCTCTCCACCTGCACCTGCACCGCTGGACACCTCTCTGCACCCTCACCATCATGCTCAAATACTCAACTCTGCAGATGACTGGTTTCTTCAACAACTACATCCCATCCTGCATCCAAGTCATTAAACAGCTTGGACTTCTACGTCGACCCCGTTTCATCCACAGAGGCTCTCGACGCAAGCTTGTTTGCTTCAACCACGGACATTCCATTCCATCCATCTGCTCACTACCACGCTCTGCCCCCGCGTCACCCCCCATCCCAGCTGACCGCACGCACTGTCAACCAGGACAACCTCAGATCTCTCCAGCCTGCCCCCATCCCTCCACCCTCTCATAATGCCAACTTTGCCCTCCTCAACACCAGGTCGCTCAACAACAAAGCCCTTGCCCTCCATGAACTAATCCTTGACAACACTCTGGACTTCCTTCTGCTCACTGAGACCTGGCAACAACCCAATGTCTTCTTCTCCCTCAATCAAAGATCCCCACCTGGATTTAATTACATTTCCAAGCCCCGCCCCTCCCGCCATGGAGGTGGCCTCGCTGTTATTTTCAACCAGAATATTCGTATCACTGAACTCACCTTCCCCCCAGTAGCATCATTTGAATTCCTCGCCTTCAAAGCCCTTTCCTCCATGACAGTCATCCTCATTTACCGGCCAACTAAACCAAACCCCTCCTTCCTATCTGACTTCACTGAACTCCTCACACTTGCCTCATCCCTCTCCCCACGTCTGCTGCTACTTGGTGACTTAAATATTCACATGGACTCCCCCACCTGCAAGCTCGCATCTATCTATAGGCTATCTATCTATAATTCGCCTTTTTACTTGACAACTTCTCTCTCACTCAGCACGTCACCTTTCCCACCCGTGACAAAGGTCACATCCTTGACCTGGTCTGCTCTACAAATCAACCGGTACTCGACCTCTATCCTTGCCTCTTCCCCCTCTCTGATCATAAGCTTATACGGTTCACCATCCCTTCTCCGACACCTCGCCCCCGCTTCCTCCGAGAAATCACCTTCCGTAATCTAAAATCCATTGATCCCCACCATCTCTGACCTGCTCTCCACCACTCTCCCCCTGGACTCAGCCCCCATCTCACCTGAGGATCTCACAAACCATCTCAACTCCACCTTGTCTACCTCCCTTAACACTATGGTCCCCCTCAAAACAATAACCGTAACTTTCAAGACATCTTCACCCTGGTACACACCTGCACTTCGTAAACTGAAACAGACTGGTCGCCGACTTGAACGACTCACAAATAAATCATCTCTCACAGTCCACCTTGAAGTTTACAAACTCCACCTCACTGACTACAAAGATGCCCTCATTGCTGCAAAATCTGCCTACCTCTCCTCCATATTCACCGATCCCTGCCTAAACCACAGAACCCTCTTCTCCACAGTGGGCAACCTCCTCAAGCCTCGAGCCAACACTCCCCCTACCTCTACTCCGGATCTCTGCAACTCATTCCTCCACTTTTTCGCTGATAAAATCAGCACCATCTATCAATCTTTATCCCCTGTACCCGACTCCCCAGCATCTACTCCACCACCTACCAAGGCCCCTCCTTTCAACATCTCCACTGACCTCCTTACCCCTCCACCACACTGCTTCCTCTCCCAGTTTGACCTGGTCACCCCTATTGAAATCTCCAAACTCATCAGCTCTTCCAAACCCACTACCTGCTCCCTCGACCCTCTCCCCACTCCCCTGCTGAAGTCCTGCCTCCCCGTTCTCTGCCCCTACCTCACTAATCTCTTCAACTCCTCATTGTCCCAAGGAATTGTCCCCTCCGCTTTCAAAACTGCTGCTGTTACACCAATCTTAAAGAAACCTGGTCTTGATCCCTCCTCTCTCATTAACTACCGCCCAATCTCAAATCTCCCCTTTCTTTCAAAAACCCTGGAGCGTATCGTTGCGTCGCAACTTCATTCCCACCTCCTTGCGTATAACCTACTTGAACCCCTCCAATCTGGCTTTCGCCCCCTCCATAGCACAGAAACTGCTCTCCTCAAAGTCCTCAACGACCTCCTCACCTCTGCTGACACTGGTTCCCTCAACATCCTCATCCTCCTCGACCTGAGCGCAGACTTCGATATAGTGAACCATAACATCCTGCTCACCAGACTCAAAGACCTCGGCATTGAAGGCTCTGCACTCAGCTGGCTCCGTTTATACCTTTCCAACAGATCCCACTTCATCTCTCTCCACAACCACACCTCTGCTACTGCCACAGTCACTCAAGGCGTTCCCCAAGGCTCCGTACTCGGCCCCCTCCTCTTCATCATCTACATCCTCCCCCTTGGTCAGATACTCCGCCACTTCAACCTGGACTTCCACTGTTACGCTGATGACACCCAGATCTACCTCGGCACCAAATCCCCCCACAACCCCCCCCCCCTCTCCCATATCAACTCCTGTTTGTCAGCTATAAAAACCTGGATGCAACATAATTTCCTCAAACTCAACAGCGATAAGACAGAATTCCTCCTCGTAGGCTCCAAAGCCACACTCAGCAAAATCAATAACCCCACTCTCACCATCGACGGCACCACTGTCTCCCCTCCCATCTCCCATCTCCCAGGTCCGCAACCTTGGCGTGATCTTTGATTCCACCCTCTCCCTTGAGCCTCACATCCGCCATGTCATTAAAACCTCCTTCTTTCATCTCCGCAACATCGCCAAACTCAGACCCTCTCTCACACCTCCCGCTGCTGAAAGACTCATCCATGCCTTCATCCGACTGGACTACTGCAACTCACTTCTCCTTGGCATCAGCTCCACCTACATCAACCGACTCCAACTGGTCCAGAACGCAGCCGCCCGACTCATTACCCACACCAAATCCTGGCATCACATCACTCCAATCCTCAAACAACTTCACCGGCTTCCCATCTCCCACCGGATCAACTACAAAATCCTGATCCTCACCTACAAAGCCCTCCACCATTTGGCCCCCCCATATCTCACTGACCTCCTCTCCCCCTATCAACCCTCACGGTCCCTCAGATCCACATCAGCCGGTCTCCTCTCCATCCACAAGTCCAACCTCCGCAGTTTTGGGGACAGAGCCTTCTCCAGGGCAGCTCCCAGGCTCTGGAACTCCCTCCCCCAACTGATCCGCAATTCTGTGTCCCTCACCATCTTCCAGTCCCGCCTCAAGACCCATCTCTTCACCTCTGCCTATCCTTAGCCCCACCTCCCCCTCCCTTTTCATCTGTGCATTAATTGCCTCATATTGTGTTTTGTATTGAATTCTGTCTTTACTTTGTGTACTAGTCATGTCTCTACTATTTATTTCATTCCCCTTACATGTTTTTCCTCTACCTGCTAAATTTTTGTAAGGTGTCCTTGAGACTCTTGAAAGGTGCCCATAAATAAAATTTATTATTATTATTATTACCTTCCACTACCTGCAACCTCCAGCAACCACCTTCAACTAGCATCGCAACCGGCAACCACCGTGTGTAACCGTGTGGGTTTCCTCCCACATTCCTAAAGGCTTTGTAGGTTAATTGGCCTGTGTGTAAAAAAAAATGTCCCTCATGTGTAGGGAGTGGATGAGAGAGTGGGATAACATAGAACTGGTGTGAACGGGTGATCGATGGCTGGCATGGACTCAGTGGGGTGAAGGGCCTGTTTCCATGCTGTATCTCTAAAACTTAAATAAACTAATTACTGATCAATTTACAACAATGCTTTTCCCTCACAAGTGCCGCTTCACTGTATGGTTTTTGGCCAACATCGTTATCACCTTCATTGGTGCATCTTTGCAGGTGATTGCGAGACCAGCAATTAAATAACAAACCGTTTAAAAACAGTCTGAGTGAAGAAGGGTCGCGATCCGAAACATCACCCATTCCTTCTATCCAGAGATGCCTTTGGAGACCTCCAGGGAGCCTGTCCCGCTGTCCAGCATTTTGTGTCTATTAACAGTTAAAAATCCAAGTTCAAGTGAGTTTATTGTCATGTGTCCCTGATAGGACAATGAGATTCTTGCTTTGCTTCAGCACACAGAACATAGTAGGCTTTTACTACAAAACAGGTCAATGTGTCCATATACTGTAATATAAATATATACACACATGAATAAATAAAATGATAAAGTGCAAATAACAGATAATTGGTTATTAATAATCAAAGTTTTGTCCGAGCCAGGTTTAATAGCCTGATGGCTGTGGGGCTTTATGTACAACATAAAGGATAAGTTTGAAATGTTGTCGACTAGAGGGCAGAGCTTCAAGGTGAGAAGGGCAATGTTTAAAGGAGTTGTACGGGGAAGGTTTTTTACACACAGAGTGGTGGGTGCCTGGGACGCGCTGCCAGGGGTGGCGGTGGAGGCAGATATAATAGTGGCGCTTAAGATGATTTTGGGTCGGCACATGGATATGCAGGGAATAGAGGGAAATGGATCACAGGCAGAGGAGACTAGTTTAACTAGGCATCATGTTCGGTCCAGACATTGTGGGCCGAAGGGCCTGTTCCCGTGTTGTACTGTTCTATGTTCTAACCTACAATGTGTTGGATGTGCTGGGATAAGTGGGTGCTGACACAGTTGCTACAAACCTGTGTGTCAGATTGCAACTCGACTCGTGGCCCCGCACATCCATAGAGTCAACCTACCATCCATTTTGTGTATTATTTTGCCGAAAAGTAATGCAGAGGCCCTGAACCAATTGCTGTGTCCTCAGTATTTGTGGGCAATTAAGTGTATAATAGCTGTGGGAAAGATGATAATGTTGTTTATTTAATTCAGCAGAGTGTGCTGACGTCAGGTGGTCCGACGCTGAATATAAATGGCGATTGCCTGTATCATTGTATTCATGGGTTGTAAGCATTGCAGTATCATTGAAGATGTGGAACTCTGGGGACATCTCAAGCACATGGAAATCTAGCAGGCACATGTCAGTGTGTTTTAGGGATCATGCGCTGTGATTGTAGCTGATGGTTCTGGCTGCCGGCGTGGAGCGTGGGCTTTAGTGGTGCCTGCTGCCTTCTGCTGGGTGCTTTTGCCCTGCGGTAAGGTGCTGCTGCTGCTACCGCTGCTGCTGCCGCCGCCTGTCACCTCTGCCTCTGCGCAGAGACCCGAGACTGCCCACGGTGGTATATTTAGCAGCACAACATACGGGTCTGGCATCTGCGGGCAGTTGGCAAGAGAGGAGCCCTCCAGTGTAATTGCTGGTGCTTGTAAACAATATGTCAAAACGGAGAAAAGTCGTGCGGGAAGCTGGTCTCCCAGGGCAGGGTATTTGTCAAGGCTGCCGACCCCGGTGTCACAGTCTGTAAACAGTGCACCAGGGTGATGTGTGGGGTCTGCAAAAATACGCTGTGGAGAGAGGGGGGGGGGGGGGGGGGGGGGGTTGGGAGCAAGGCTAACCTCGCCTGCTTTATTTTGCCAGAAATATTGTCCTTGTGAATTTTCCTGGGAAATCATTGTGATAAATTAACAACAAGAAATAAATGCAAGGGTTTTGCACACCATAACGAAAATTGTATGCAAAAAGCCATCTGCCATGTTATTTTAAGTACGCTTCTATTCTCTCAAGGTGTTAATGCAATGTAATGGCTGTGTGTAATAACTGTGGCTGTAAATATGTCAAGCTGTTACAATTAGCCTAAATATATGGCATCACGGTGACCAGCTAACCAGACAAATGAAGCTGAGAGAGATTCAGAGCCTTCTGCCGTGGATTGTGTTTGGAATGGCTGAGGTGCTCATCTATTGTGTTATCCTTTAATTATTTGAGTGCCTTGTCATCGAGGCAGCGGGGAAAATAATTTGATGTATGGAGCTGAAACAGAAAGGGACGGATACTGCAGATGTGAACACGAAGGGGGTCTGCTGCGCCGCGTTTCAACCCGCCACTGGTCTCCGTGCCTATCCCGCACCCTCGCCCCACCGTTATAGTCTGGTGCACGCGCACGGCAAACTAGCCATGTTTTCTCTGGAGCGTCGGAGGCTGAGGGGAGACCTGATAATAGTGTATAAAATTACGCGGAGCATAGATGGGGTGGACAGAACGTTTTTGCTCGTGTGAAAATGTCAAAGGCTAGAGGGCAGGAGCTTTAAGGTGAGGGGGCAACGTTTAAAGGAGATGCGCAGGATCTCACCCTACTTTCACCATACGCCCTCCACCCTACTTTTCTACTGAGGGTGGTGGGTGCCTGGAGTGGGCAGATATGATGGCGGCGTTTAAGAGGATTTTGGATAGGCACATGGATATGCAGGGAATTCATGGACATGGATCACATGGCAACAGAGGAGATTAGTTTAACGGCATTGTGTTAGGCACGGACATTGTGGGCCGAAGGGCCTGTTCCTGCGCTGTACTGTTCGATGGCCTCTCTGATAGAATTGGGGTTTTATGTTTTTACTTGAAACCCAGCAAATAGAAACATAGAAACATAGAAAATAGGTGCAGGAGGAGGCCATTCGGCCCTTCGAGCCAGCACCGCCATTCATTGTGATCATGGCTGATCGTCCCCTATCAATAACATGTGCCTGCCTTCTCCCCATATCCCTTGACTCCACTAGCCCCTAGAGCTAAAATGATTCAGGATCTATGAAGCCACTGTGGCATCTACATCTTCTGAGTAGACAACTGGTGCAGGAGAGAAGGAATGGGTGCCGCTTCCGATACATTGAGATTGTCGAGACCCAATACGTCACCCATTCCTTTTCTCCAGAGATGCTGCCTGTCCCGCTGAGTTACTCTAGCATTTTGCGTCTATCTTCAACTTAAACCAGCATCTGCAGTTACTTCCTACACAATTGGTGCAGAATGCAGGTTTTGAGTTGAGTTGAGTTCAGTTTAATTTAGTTTATTGTCACATGTACCAAGGTAGAGTGAAAAGATTTTGTTGCGTGCTAACCAGTCAGCAGAAAGATAATACATGATTACAACCGAGCCATTCACAGTGTACAGATACATGATAAGGGAATAACATTTAGTGCAAGATAAAGCCAGTAAAGTCCGATCAAAGATAGTCCGAGGGTCACCAATGAGACTAGATGACACACTAGTCGACCTGAAGAGCTCCTTCAGCCCCAGACTGGTTCCACCAAGATGCAGTACAGAACGCCACAGGAGATCCTTCCTCCCTGTACCTATCAAACTATACAACTCCTCCCCCTTCTTCCCTGTGGCTATCAAACAGCCCCCCCCCCCCTCCACAATCTTTGTACATCCCCAATCCTTTCCACTCGTCACTTAAATTTCATGTTTCATGTATTTTGTGTTTTACGATGGTTGGCAGCTCAATTTCCCTACTGGGATAAATAAAGTTCTATCGTATCATAGTCAGTAGTTAGATAGTGACTAGATAGTAATTCAGCACTGCTCTCTAATTGTGGTAGGATGGTCCAGTTGCCTGATAACAGCTGGGTCGAAACTGTCCCTGAATCTGGAACGTGAGTTGTAGCTGCTCAGATGGGGTCGGGGCTGGGTGACAGTGATGCCGTGAGTAGTGGCAGTACCTTGCTCCACTGCCTGTAAGGAGCCCCAGGTCAGAGTATAGTCAGCAATCATGGAGGAAGGGACTGTTCACCTTGATTGATACAACTGGGAAATATAGTGACTGTCTAATTTCACTATTGTCACTGACTGAAATGCAAGGACGATTGTGTTAGTTTATATGAATAACACCTTTTTTTTAAAATTGATTCTACAGGGACTGATGCATTCTAGTGGTCCTGTCGGTCGCCACAGACAGCTGGTGTTGGTCCTGGAAGGAGAGCTCTATCTCATTCCCTTCGCTCTGCTGAAAGGAAGCTCCTCTAATGAGTACCTCTACGAACGGTTCAGTATCATTGCTGTTCCCTCCATCAGGGCCTTTCAAGCAAGCCCCAAGGTAAGAATTCATCATAACTCCCCAATGTGTCTCCACTTCATGTGGGGGGAGGTTTCAGTGAAGATTTCTGTGTTTACATTGGGTAATTAGATGTTCCCTCAGAATACCACATGTACAGGCTTCATGCCAGTGGATTACTGTCAGCTGTTTGATCTAAAAGTTTCAGTTCTCATTTAATTCTTTCAAGCCACTCTTACCATCTGCCTAATGATAATGCAGGACTTTGCTGAGGCATCCATCCTCTGTCCCACCCATCTCCTTGAACACTAAAGATAGACACAAAAAGAAATAGGTGACCTTTCAGGCCGAGATCCTTCTTTAGTCTGAAGTGTCACCAATACATAGTAACATTGAAAAATAGGTGCAGGGGGAGGCCATTCGGCCCTTCCAGCCAGCACAGCCATTCAATATGATCATTGCTGATCATCTAAAATCAGTACCCCGTTCCTGCTTTTCCCCCCATATCCCTTGATTCCTTTAGCTCTAAGAGCTACTGTAAATCTGTGTCTATTGTCGGTTTAAACTAGTATCAGCAGTTCCTTCCTTGAACACAAGTACTGATCTTGAACGATTCTTTTGGGAAGGGGATGAGGAGGACTTTCAGTCAATGACGTGTGTTGTGTTGTGTTTTGTGCAGTCCCATCTCCGGAAGAGCCTGTCGGTGTGCAGCTCGTCCAGCTCGATGGCAGCGGTGGTGGGTAACCCGCGTCTGCCCGGGGCCGTGATGGATCGCTGGCTCTGGGGGCCCATGCCATCGGCGGAGGAGGAGGCCTACATGGTGGGGGAGCTGCTGGGCTGCCAGCCGTTGGTCAGCGGCGCGGCCACCAAGGAGCGGGTGGCCAGCGTGCTCGGGCAGGCCGAGTGCGTCCACTTCGCCACGCACATCTCCTGGAAGCTCGCCGCCCTGGTCCTCACGCCCAACAGCGACGGCAGCACGGTGAGCGGGAAGAGCTCTCTGGGGAACAGTTACACCATCCCGGAGTCGCTGAGGATGCAGGACGACGCGAGTGACGTGGAGAGTATAACGGACAGCCCCCCGCTGCAGGAGTTCCTCTTGACCGCCGCAGACATATTGGACTTGCACCTGCCCGCCAAGCTCATCGTCCTGGGCTCCTACCAGGAATCCAACAACAAAGTGACGGCAGACGGCATCATTGGACTGACGCGGGCTTTCCTCGCCGCCGGGGCACAGTGTGTTTTGGTTTCCCTCTGGCCCGTGCCCATGGCAGCATCCAAGATGTTCGTTCACACCTTCTACTCCTCCCTGCTCAACGGAATGAAGTCTAGCGCCGCGCTCGGAGAAGCCATGAAGATTGTCCAGAGCAGCAAGCTGTTCGCGCATCCTTCAAACTGGGCAGGTTAGTCCATCGGTCTGTGCAGCGTTGAAGCTGATAGGATGATGGAAATGGGAGAATGTAAAGGGTCAGAGGTTGTGGTGTGAGTCACCTCACTGCTGTCTGTCACACTCATAAGATCATAAATGATAGGAGCAGAATTAGGCCACTCGGCCCATCAAGTCTACTCCGCCATTCAATCATGGCTGATCTATCTCTCCCTCCTCACCCCATTCTCCTACCTTCTCTCCATAACCTCTGACGAGGATGACACTCATATAAAGTCTAAAAACTTCAACTGTGGAATAACCCGGTATTTTAGTTTTTTTGTTCAGTTTTCCAGCAGTTTTAATTTGTAATTGAGCGGCTCATTGGTGCTGCGGTAGAATGCCGCCTCACAGCGCCAGAGACCCAGGTTTGACCTTGACCACGGGTGCTTGTATCTACCGAGTTTCTACATTCTCCCCGTGAGCTGTGTAGGTTTTCTCCGGGATCTCCGGTTTCCTCCGACACTCCAAAGACGTACAGGTTTGTAGGTTAATTGACTTTGGTAAAAAAAATGTGAAATTGTCCTTAGTGTGTGTACGATAGCGTTAGTGTGCGGGGATCGCTGGTCGGCGCGGACTCGGTGGTCCAAAGGGCCTGTTTCCGCGCTGTATCTCTAAACTAAACTAAACTAAATAACACATAAAGGAACGAAAAAGATGGGAAAAATCACCACGTTTATGTCAATAATGTTCTAGTCCAGGTTAAACTGATTTGCAAGAAAATATTGCTGGTCCATTCATTTCTAATCCCAGATCTACAATTACATTTGAGGTGATTATATGATTAAATGCAGAATTTGGTGAAATGAAATAAAAAAGAACTTCCCATTCTGATTATCCAATATCTTGTGATCTAGTTAGTGGATCAGGGAACGGCAAAGATATTACAGCCGGGAGCAATGGGAGAAAGGAAACTGAGAGCACCAAAGTGCTGGAGGAAAAATTGTCTCCTTATCAACTCATTTATTTTTCAAATCATTTATTCAAATGGCAAACAACTAGCCAGCAGCTGATTGGTGTGCAGGAAGGTTTGGGCAGATGCCCATTCACACCGAAGTTAGACACAAAATGCTAGAGTCACTCAGCGGGACAGGCAGCATCCCTGGAGAGAAGGAATGGGTGACGTTTCGGATCGAGACCCTTCTTCAGACTGAGAGTTAGGGGAGAGGGAAACTAGAGATATGGAAGGGCAAGGTGTGAAAACAACAGATCAGAGCAGAGCAGCGAGACTGCAAAATCTCCTCAAGGCAGGACTACCTTGATGCAGTTCTCCTCTCTCCGACGACGAGTTCTGCAACACCCTTGCTCATGGCTCTGCTTTGATCTGTCTTTTTCACACTTTGCCCTTCCATATGATTTGTTTGCTCCTGGTCCTGGTGAAGCCTTCATTATCTATCAGCTTCTATCACCAGCCAGCCTCAAAACACCGCCAATCAACCTCAGAGTACCCTTACCCATCCTCGAAATACTCTGGACTCTCCTCAAAAGCCTAACCCTAACCCTCGGAATACCTTCACCAGCCTCAGAATACCCCACTCAGTTTCAAAATAACCCCACCTTGTCTCAAAATACTGGACCAAACTCAAAATACTCCTTCTTCAAAATACCCCCACTCATCCACAAAGTTGCCCAGCCCATCCCCAATCCTTTCCACTCGTCACTTTAAGTTCATGTTCCATGTATTTTGTGTTTTATGACTATTGGCAGATCAATTCCCCTCCTGGGATAAATAAAGTTCTATTGTATCATAGTCAGTAGTTAGTTAGTGACTAGATAGTAGTTCGTTTCGTGACTCAGTAGCCCTGTGAGAAGCTGCAGAAAGCCCTGTGTCCACGTAGCACTGTTAACAACTTGAAGCCTTCGCCCACTGGTCGGCAGACAATTAAACACGAGAGTGGGCACTGGGGTAGAAAACATAACAGTTTGAGCGCAGTGAGCTCTCCTCCGAAACTGTACAGTGGTAATGGCCAAACAATCTGTTGTGGTGCTGTTGATTGAAGGTTAACAGTAGTGTCAGACACCGGAGAGAGCCCCTCTGCTCGCCCCTGCAAATGAACGTTCTTGTTTATCTGAGAGAAGAGGCAGTGGCTTAGACTCACGTTGTCGTACAGCACGGTAACAGGCCCTTCAGCCCAACACGTCCATGATGCCCATTCTCAGCTGGTCCCATTTGCCTGTATTTGGCCCATATCACTCCAATCCTTTCCTGTCCATTAGTTGAACAAGTCGTCCAAAAGACTTCGTCTCTGAGGGTGTGACACTCCATCCTCACTGGACTGCTGTACCAGCCAAGGTTTGTACTCCAGACTCGGCAGTCAGGCTTGGAGATTGTTATCTCTCAGAGGTGAGATGGGGAGCACTGACTGACGCACCTGCCGCTCCATCATGATGTAAAGAGAGTCTAGTTATTTTTATACAGAAAAATGTTATACACCACTCATGTTGTATAGGGAATGTAACAAGAGTTTACAGTCTGAAGAAGGGTCCCAGCACGAAACATCACCAGCCCATTAACTCCCTGGAGAGAAGCAATGGGTGACGTTTTGTGTCGAGACCCTTCTTCGAACTGAAGAAGGGTCCCGACCCAAAATGTCACCCATTCCTTCTCTACAGAGATGCTGCCTGTCCCGCTGAGTCACTCCAGCATTTCCTGTCCACCAGGTGTCGGTGTACAACCAGCATCTGTAGTTCCTTCCTGCATATTAGCTCCCCGGATGCTGTCGGACCCGCTGAGTTCCTCCAACTCTTTGTGTTTTGCCACAGATTCCCCTCCATTTGTCCTGACTAAACACTGTGGAATGAAAGTACAAGAAGTCTTGAGCAAAAGACAAACTCCTGGAGGAACCCAGTGGGTCGGGCAGCATCTGCAGAGGGAATGAAGTCCCGGCCCGAAACATAGTCTGTCCGTTCCGTCCACGGATGGTGCCTGACCCACTGAGTCCCTCTAGCACTGTGTGTTCTGCCACAGATTACAGTCACTGTGCATTGATTCTTGCAGCGCGAGCATTAATGCAAAGAATACGCTCACTGTTTTAAGTGGTGATCGGAGTTGCAGCATAGTCACTGTCATGCGGAAATTACCGATGCAATTTATTTTAAGATTACGGCGATCATAGTAAATGGAAATGATGCTGAGTTTGAGCCATTGGTCATTCGAGGTATAGAGTTGGATGGTTTGACGACATATGCACTGATTTTCCAATTGTTTCCTCTTCGAGCCTGGTCGCGAATGCCGGCTGCCACTTACATCCATACGGTGATGAGTATTGATGGTCATTCATGAAGTGCGCTCGTTTCACACCGGCTCCTCTCTTGCAGGCTTCACACTGATCGGGAATGATGTTAAACTGAACAGCCCATCGTCCCTCATCGGCCAAGCACTGTCTGAGATCCTGCAGCACGCTGACCGTGCTCGAGACGCTCTGCGGGTGTTACTCCACCTGGTACGTGGCAACTCGGGGGGCCCCCCCCCCATCTGTGAGGGGGCCGATAGGGGGGCAAAGGGGGCGTGCTGGCGACTGCAGCTTGGCGACTGGTGATAACACTGCCCTTGCTGAGAGGGTCACGAACCGCGTGCGGTTACCCGAGCAAATGCAAGGTCCTACTTACAAAGGTGAACTCCACACTCGCCTGGGAAAATGGAACTGAAATTGGCCTGACCCACTGAGTTACTCTGGCACTTTGTGCCATATTTTGTAGATCAGCATCTACACAGTTCCCTGTGTCTACCCAGCTGGAAAGAGGGCTGGGGCACTATGGTTACAGTTAGTACAATGCTCAATCAGAACGGTTTTTTAAAAACCACCAAAAGAAATAGCTGTGTAGGAAGGAACTGCAGATGCTGCTTTACAATGAAGATAGACTCAAATGCAGTGTGCTTTGGCCAATGATAGACACAATACATACAACCCAGTGGTTTTAACATTGATTTCTCTAACTCCCTTGCTTTCCCTCACTCTCCGGTGAGGGATACATATGTAAGGGATATGAAAGATATAGACATTTCAGGTGAGGCAGAGGTTCATTTGTACCTCCTCCAACCTCATCGACTGTATCCACCACCAGGTGTGGACTCCTATATATCGGCGTGACTAAGCGCAGGCTCGGCGACCGTTTCGCTGAACACCTCCGCTCAGTCCGCATAAACCTACCTGATCTCCCGGTTGCCAAACACTTTAACTCCCCCTCCCTTTCCCACACTGACCTTTCTGTCCTGGGCCTCCTCCATTGTCAGAGTGAGGCCCAGTGCAAATTGGAAGAACAACACCTCATATTTCGCTTGGACAGCTTACACCCCAGCGGTATGAACATGGACTTCTCTAACTTCAAGTAACCCTTGCTTTCCCTCTCTCTCCATCTCTCCCCCTTCCCAGTTCTAGGACTAGTCTGACTGTCCTCGTTTACATTTTATCTGTTTGCTTTGTTGTTACCTTCTCCTAGCTAACATTGATCTATTCTACATTCTCCTTGATCGCCATCCCCTTTGTCCCATTTCCACACCTTACACATCCTTATCTCTGTACCTCCCTCTTCCCTGATTCATTCTGAAGAAGGGTCTCGACCCGAAATGTCACCCATTACTTCTCTCCAGAGAAGCTGCCTGTCCCGCTGAGTTACTCCAGCATTTTGTGTCTATCTTTGGTATAAACCAGCATCTGCAGTTCCTTCCTGTAAGATCAAAGCAGCCGATGTTCAAGGAAATGTAGATCGGTTCATTGTCAGCTGAGGGGAAGGTGACAATGACGCATACAATCAGAAAAATTATTCAGGAGGACAGTGAAACGAGTCGGAGAATAGGGTGGGGGAGGGACAGAGGGAGAGGGAAAGCAATGGTTACTTGAAAATACTTTAAATCATTTCAATCCTTTTAAATTATTATTCAATTTCTAATCTGTTATTTTTCCCATTATAAAATATTGTTATGCATTTTATGCGATGCTTTATGATAATAAAACTGAGGTGAATGCTGCAACATTTGCAATAAGAATGACAAATTGTGAGCAAGTGTGTCAGGATGGAACGCCATGCGAATAAACCAAATGAGCAGCATCTCGTCTCTGAGTGCCAGTGATCAAATGTTTTGTCATAAAATCTCCAGGGCGATATTGAACCAGAGCCAGCAATGGTGCCGCACTCTCAGCGTGCTTCCCTCTTGCTGTTATGTTTCACGTATCACGCTGAGCGCCGGAATGCTTATTTGGAAAACCATCCTAGTAACTTCAGCCAATGAACAGGGGGGGGGGATGCACAGAAACACAGCAAGCCGCAGAGACACAGAGTGCTGCAGTAACTCAGTGGCTCTGGCAGTCTCTCTGGAGAACGTGGATTGGCAGTGTTCTGGGTTGGGACTATTCTTCAGACTGAACGTTTCAATGTTCCTTTATTTGCCACCTGTGCAGCTGCACAGTGAAACTCTCTTTGCATATATTGCACGTGCAGGCACCGCCATGTTTTGGCGCCATTTCTAAAGTCCAACGATCGGTCGGCCCCTGCGCTCAGTCGACTGAAGCAGTTCCCGTGAACTGGCATCGCTCTCCTCATCCGGCCATCTTTGTATCCCAGGGACGCCTCCTGCAGCTGATCTTGAAGGCGCTGCAGGCTTTACCTTGGTTCACCCTTCTGTTGGCCCTTGCTCCTCACGTCCGACATCTCCAGCGGCACCCTCCCTGTCCCGCCATCCGACAAACCTTCGAGTCTTAGGGTCCCGACCCAAAGCATCACCTTTCCATGTTCTCCACGTTATGTTCATTTTATGTTCTCCAGAGATGCTGCCTGACCCGCCGAGTTGCTCCAGCACTTTGTGCCATATTTTGCGGACCAGCATTTGCAGTTCCCTGTATCTCCCCAGCTGTAAAGAGGCCGAGAGCACTTTGATTGCGTTTCGTGCAATGCTCAATAAGAATGGCTTAAAAAAAATCACCCAAAATATAGCTTTTAAAATCCAACAATCTCCTGCGTGCTGGTTTAGGCCCCTGAACCCCTGCTTGTTCAGACATGGGCTTAAACATGGAACAGCCACAGGGCTTTGCACATTGTGAAGCTGTGCAGGAACCGTTTTGCATGACTTTTCGTGAGAAATGCAGCACAAAGTAGCCCTTGTTACACTGGACATCAGGTGGAAATTCCCAGCCAAAATTCACACAGCACTGCAGAACTGAGCCAGCATAAAGGAGGTCCACACACACAGTCCACAGAACAAGCCGCTGTTTCACCGTGGATATAAGACAGGACTTTATGTGGTTCACTGTGGAACAAACTTGTTTGTGATCCTTAACCCAGGACATTGGCGTCTTTGCAACAGAAACCCAGACGTTTGCCAATGTTGTAAGACAAATGACAGAATTAAACTCCAGGGCAAGCAAGTGAACGTTGCATTTAAAGGGGCCTGTCTGATGGGCGTTGTGGTGGCACAGCAGCCAGTGCTGCTGCTTTACACCTCCAGTGACACAGGTTCAATCCTCAGCTGTGGTGCTGTCTGTGTGGAGTTTGTCCAAGGCACAAGAAGCGCGCAACTCTTCAACCTTTCGCCCTTGCACTAATTCTATCCTACACACTGGGAACAGTTTACAGAAACCATTTAACCTACAAACCCGCACAGACCCCCTTTAAATGCAGGGTTGCCTTGCTTTCCGCAGAGTTTAATTCTATCTTTGGAACGTGGGAAGAAATCGGACGGAGCACCTGGAGAAAACACACGCAGTCAAGTGTAGAACGTGCAAACACCGTACAGACAGCACTCATAGCCAGGATCGAACCCGGGTCTCTGGCGCTGTAAGGCAGCAACTCTACCGCTGCGCTACTATGCCGTCTGTTGGTAGGGTGTTGTTACTCCATTTCTCTAGAAGCAGTTGGATCACCAACCCGGACTACAGCGAAGGGCACACCCATTCCCCTGCCCAGCCAGCCTCTGCGTGCTATCAATGAAAGAGTCTGGGCTTCCCACACAGGTCTCATTATCTACCCCAAGATCCACAGACCCAGAGCAGGAACAACTCATCATTAATCTTGGAATCTTCTGTTTGCATTTGGATATTGAATAGTCAAAGCAAATTATTTCCTTGTAGGTCTGTCCACTCCAGTTCCACCTTCGCCCATTCATATCTAGTTTGTTTAGTTGGCAGAGGGAGTGTTAGTTTCCAAGTTTCAAATAAGTAAATAACATATAGTTGTATTGAAATTGTACCATGTGATATTAAACTGCAACTTTTAATACCATACTAGACTAAGTGGGACCCGTTGGGTCACAGCTTCACACGGGAGGGCTGGTCCCCCAACGCAATATTCCACCTCTCCACCATATATACACTCACTCACTCACTCACTCACTCACTCACTCACTCACTCACTCACTCACTCACTCACTCACTCACTCACTCACTCACTCACTCACTCACTCACTCTCACCCACACTCACCCACACACACACACACTCGCACACGCACACACACCCGCACACGCACACACTCACACATACACAGACACACATACACTCATTCACACATACACTCATTCACACATACACTCACTCACACACACATGCACTCACACACACACAGACTCACACTCACACACTGACTCACACACACACATACAGTCACTCACACACATACACACACACACACTAACACAGACTTACACATACACATACACTCACACTCACACATACACTCACACACAGACACACACACACACACACACAGACACACACGCACACACGCACACACACACACACACACACACACACACACACACACACACACACACACACACACACACACACACACAAACACAAACTCACACACCGTATATATGACAGTAAACTTTTTTGAATCTACTCGCATGGCTGAGCGGGCATCTCCACTGTGGGGCTTCCGCAGTCAGTGGCACTTCCACAATCAGCGTGACCTCTGCACTTACCGGAAATTACTCAATCAGCACTCACTGGAAATCACACAATCAGCGCGACCTGTCCACTAAGCGGAAGTCACGAAATGATCGGGACCTTTGGACTAAACACAGTCGGACCTAATAAAGCTTTTATTCCTTCCAAACACAGTCGGACCTAATAAAGCATTTATTCCTTCCAAACACAGTCGGACCCTAATAGCGCATTTATTCCTTCCAAACACAGTCGGACCTAATAAAGCATTGCAGTTTCAAGCACAGGCAGGGCAGCAGGCCAAACAACTCATGGCATTGTCATTTCATTTCCAATTAAGCATTGCACTTTCAAGCACAGGCAGGGCAGCAGGCCAAACAAGTCATGACATTGTCATTAAGGGCTAACAAATCATTTATTGCAAGTACATTGCAGACTCACAGTTCAGTTGATTCACAGCTTAGAATGACAGTCGTGGCCTCTCCCTCGTGAACTTGCAGAGTGACTGACACGTCCAGGCATCCAGGGTTTTACAGTCCTGCCCCCCCCCCCATCCCCGGAAGGGGCGTTACCTTCATCGCGGTGATTGACAGGCGTGAGGACTAATCAGCTGATCTCAAGGTTTTTTAAAAACATAACTTTTTTATTTTTCATCAATGGGAAAAATCCTCGGGGCTGGCTCAGTGGAAGAGGACTGTGAGTAAGATGGCCAAAAATCACAGCGATACAGGGTAGCGTTTTTTTTCTAAAATCAATATACAGTGCAGACAGGAAGTGGTCAAGATGAGACTTTTAATTATATAGATGTGTAACTGGAACCTGGACCAGGATACATTTTAATGCTAGGTAGACACAAAAGGCTGGAGTAACTCAGCGGAACAGGCAGCTGCTCGAGAGAAGGAATGGGTGACGTTTCAGGTCGAGACCCTTCTTCAGACTGGTTAGGGATGGACACCCATTCCTTCTCTCGGGAGATGCTGCCTGTCCCGCTGAGTTTTGTGTCTATCGTCGGTTTTAACCAGCATCTGCAGTTCCTTCCTATACATGTTAATAGTGTTGTTTTATGTAACGTACTTGTTCCGAAGCAGGGGGTTTGCATCACACAGCCTTGGCTGTGAGTCGTATGGTTGGACTTGTTGGTGAAGGGTGCCCTGTGGTTGTGTTCTCTCAGGTGGAGAAGTCCCTGCAGCGGATCCAGAACGGCCAGCGGAACTCCATGTACACGTCCCAGCATAGCGTGGAGAACAAGGTGGGCGGCGTTCCAGGCTGGCAGTCGCTGCTGATGGCCGTCGGATTCCGGCTTGACCCTCCGGCCAGCGGGCTCCCTGCGGCCGTCTTCTTCCCAGTCTCTGACCCTGGGGATCGGCTCCAGCAGTGCAGCACCACGCTCCAGGCACTCCTAGGTAACTACCGCATTCCCCTCCCCACCTTCAATCTAGTCGTCCTCTCTGTTTCAGCTGCGCCATCTTTTGATTTAGAGATACAGTGCAGAAACAGGCCCTTCGGCCCACCGAGTCGGCACCGACTAGCGATCCCCGCACATTAACACTATCCGACACACACTGGGGACAATTTACATTTATACCAAGCCATTTAACCTGGAGTCTTTGGAGTGTGGGAGGAAACTGAAGATCTCAGAGAAAACCCACGCGGTCACGGGGAGAACGTACAAACTCTGTACAGACAGCACCCATAGTCGGGATCAAACCCGGGTCTCTGGCGCTGTAAGGCAACAACGCTACCGCTGCACCACCGTGCCACTATTCTCTTTCAGGAACAACTATGTTTCTACAACCGAAGATATAGATAAAATGCTGGAGTGACTCATTGGGACAAGCAGCAGCTCTGGAGAGAAGGAATGGGTGACGTTTCGGGTCAAGACCTTCTTCATACCGAGTAGACTTGTTAAAAATTGTGCTTATGCTACTGATCATATACTCCAAACAAAGCATCGTTTATCTGATGGAATATTTGGAATGAAATGTTAGCTGAGAAATGGGGTTGCACAAGGTTGGTTTATGCAGAGCTATGCATTTCAAAACTGATGTAACCCAGAGTAACCAGCTTCAACGTCCAGTCCAGGTGAAATAGGGCTGCATAAGCCAACTTCGGGCAATCCCATTTCTCAGCTAACATATTACATTTCATTCCAAATATTCCATCAGATAAAAGATGTTTTGTTTGGAGTATACGATCGGTTGCATGAATACAATTTTTAACAAGTCCCCTCGATCTGAAGAAGGGTCTCGACACCCAAGCGTCACCCATTCCTTCTCACCAGAGATGCTGCCTGTCCCGCTCAGTTACTCCAGCATTTTGTGTCTATCTTCGGTGTAAACCAGCGTCTGCAGTTCCTTCCTGCACATGTTCCTACAACCACCACCCTAGCTCAACATTCCAAATATGTTCTTGCACCGATGTCTTGTTCTTTGGCGCAGTCTCTTTTTAGTTTAGTTTAGAGATACAGCGCAGAACCGGGCCCTTGGGGCCCACCGAGTCCCCACGGACCAGCGATCCCCGCACATTAATACTATCCTATACACACTAGGGACAATTTAACATTATACCAAGCCAATTAACCGACAAACCTGTACGTCTTTGTAGTGTGGGAGGAAAGCAAAGATCTCGGAGAAAACCCATGTGGTCACGGGAAGAACGTGCATACTCCGTACAGACAGCATCCATAGTCGGGATCGAACCCGGGTCTCCGGCGCTTCAAGCTCGGTCAGGCAGCAACTCAACCGCTGTGCCACCGTGCCACCCGTTTTCTTTTAGAATTTTATGTGTACTTCATGTGTAACTTGTTTTTGTGCAGTGAGAAGGAATGGATGACGTTTCAGGTCGAGACCCTTATTCTTGACCCGAAACGTAATCATTCTTTTTCTCCGGAGATGCTGTGTGACCCGCTGTGTTACTCCAGCAATTTGTGCCTATCTTCGGAGTAAAGCAGCATCTGCAGCTCCTTCCTACACACTTGTTTGAGTGTGGTGTCTGAGACTGTGTGCCTGTGATGCTGCTGCAAGCATGGTCTTTGCAGCTGTACCTCACCATGCGTAGAGACAATGAATGTGAACTTGACATTGTGTACGCGATGAGGTGCCACTCTACAGGCCCCAATGGTGTCTGTAGGCAGTTATGTCTCTGTTGTGGAGGGGGCCGTTGTCACCAGATGTAATCCTCATGTGCCCGTCTCTCAGCTGGTCACAGCTAGGTCAAAAGTTCACAAGTTATAGGAGTAGAATTAGGCCATTCGGCCCATCGAGTCCGCTCCGCCATTCAACCATGGCTGATCTCTGCCTCCTAATCCCATTTTCCTGCTTTCTCCCCATAACTCTTGACACCTGTTCTAATCAAGAATTTGTCTATCTCTGCCTTAAACATATCTACTGACCTGGCCTCCACAGCCCACTGTGCACAGATTTACTACCCTCTGATTAAATAAATTCCTCTTCGCCTCCTTTCTAAAAGTGCGCCCCTTAATTCTGAGGCTATGACCTCTGGTCCAAGATTCTCCCACCAGTGGAAACATCCTTCCCACATCCACTCTATCTATGCCTTTCATTATTCTGTAAGTTTCAATGTGATTCCCCTTCAACCTTCTAAACTCCAGCGAGTGGAGGCCCAGTGCCATCAAACTCTCATCATATTGCTAACCCACTCATTCCTGGAATCATTCTTGGAAACCTCCTCTGGACCTCCCCACAGCCAGCACATCCTTCCTCAGATATGGGGTCCAAATGTGCTCGGGAGTTCTCCAAATGCGGCCTGACCAGCGCCCCAGCTCTCGCTCCCAGCAAGAGGATGATCTTTTCCTTCACCAAGTGCTTGGGTAATTTGTAATGCATAGATCCTTGGTGAAATCAGGTTAACTTAGTAAAGACCCGTGATCAAAGCTGAGGCCCTCCAAGTATTTATACCTTAAGCTCTGTGCTAGTTTGCTAAGCTGGCCCATCAGAGGAGCTTATGGACTACAATGTTAGTCGCTGACGTTGAGGTGTCACGTCAAACTCTCATTACTGTGGCAAACTCTACAGACATGGAGGCAACATTGATGTTTGCATGACTGTATCTGGATGTAATCTTAAGGACACATTGTTAGGTTTTGCGGAGGGGCCTTAATTGAGGAACAGCAGGTAGCACAGAAGGACGCAGTCTCGCTGTGGGACGGCATTGCGTTTGTGCCTGATCTAGTACAGAGCCTTTCCCGACGAGCGCTGTGTGAAGGAATTACTTCATTGTAATTATAATATGTTAAAATAAATCCCAACCTTTGCGATGGTTGCTGAAGTTATTATGCTGCCTGTGGCATTAAACATTTATAAATGCATCAGGCTGTCGTGTTCTGCGACATTGCTGACAGGCCCTTCCTCTCATTGCGCTTGCTTTCAAAATGTGCTTTAGTTTGAAAACAATACATGCAGCTTAAAATTTACATCAGTGGAGGATTCCTTGGAGGTCACAGTGTAGGTAATAATGAGATGCGTGCCGGGATCTGAGTCAATAACACAGAACCCTTCATTATTAATGACTTTCGGAGGACATTGTAAAATCCCGTAATATATGTGCGTGAGACTTTGAAATAAATGGTCTTCTTTTGCCCCTTTAATGCCCAAAACTGAAAAAAAAACGAGCTAGCTAAATAAGATTTTATGTTGGAACTGTTCCTTCTGCCCACTGTGTCTTGCCAGCAGAGTGGGGTCTGGCAGTTATTGAATAGTCTGGAGATCGAACTATCACTCTTGTAGCCGAATAACAATGTGTGAGACAGAGGTATCTCATACACCCACCCCGAGGGACGGGAGAAGCAAGCTGATGTAACAAAAAGATGAATGATAAAAGCAAGCACTCTGTTTTTGTACATCTTTATGTACGTGTTGCTCTGTGTCTAAGGTTATTGTTTATTTATCCTTTCAAGTTTACATATTATTATTTCTGTATGCTGCTTTTTTATTTTTTGCCTCATTTCTGGGAGTTGTTTTATGTGCTGTTTTGCCGTGTCACCGTGTTAATGTATGTAATGGTGTGTTTCCTGACGCTGTCATTTGTCACTGTTTCTGTATTCCAGTGCTCCTGTAGCACGCCATCTTTAGATGTATGGTGCAGCTTGCAGTGTCACGGTTCCAGCAGCATACTCGTACATATTTTGCTCTTCTCTCTACTTTTCTACCGACTGTCATGTTGGTGAAAGTATAACACTCTCCTTTCAACATGTGTTCTGCTGCATGCTTAACCTCTCTGGTCGGGAAGCTTAGTTTTATTGCGATTGCCTTTTGGGCTCCATGCCATCGAATGGAAAAGTAAAATCATTCACAGAATGCAATTAGCATTCCCACCAGTACGCAAGTGCTTTATGTCCAGTCCAAATCCCTGGCTGCCGTATATATGTGTGAAGAATGAATCTGTAGCAGTGACATTAATGGGTCTGCCATGCATTCCAACAACGCTGCTTGAGGAAAATCCTGAAGACTAGCTACAGAGACCACATCACAAACAAGGAGATCTACCGGGAAACTGCAACAAAGCCTCTCAGCCAGGACATAGAGGTACGCAGGATGAAATTTGCAGGACATGTACTCAGAATGTCGCCAGAACGTGCACCTAAGATGGCAATGACATGGCAACCTGACGGAAGGAGGAATAGAGGCCGACCATAACTCACATGGAGGCGAACATTCCAGAAGGATTTGGAAGCCCGGGACGCTAACTTATCGAGGGTGGAAGACGTCGCACATGGCCAAACAGAATGGCGAAAGCTTGCTGCCCAATGCACTCAACAGTGTGGGAGGAACTAGGCCTAAGCCATACATGCCCAGCACCACCAGTGTGCCACTGTGTGGACAGTGGGGAGCTGGACTACAAACGCAGGCTTTAACACGAGGATGGAAGTCCACTCGAACAAGACGCGAAGGAGCAGTCCTTAACTGACCAATTTTGGGGAGGTCACTACAGATAACAATCATGGAACATTGAACATGGAACAGTCCAGCACAGGAACAGGCCCTTCGGCCAACAATGTCTGTGCTGAACATGATGCCAACGCCATCACTTATCTGTCTGCACATAACTCCATTCCCTGCATATTCATGTGCCTATTCAAACGTTTTTTAAATGCCACCAACGTATCTGCTTCCACCACCACCACCCTTGGCAGCACGTTCCTGGCACTCACCACCCTCTGTGTAAAAAAACTTGCCGCACTCATCGGTACAAACTAGCATCTGCAGTTTCTTCCTATACATTTTTGAAAATTGCTTCTCTGTCACCCCACGGGAATTGGGCTTGGGTACCCTGCTGCCATTTTAATGTGCTTAAAATCTCTCACCCACTTTTATTTTTTGCCTCATTTATTTGACTTGACCTGTATTTACGTGTTCCTCCCATGCCACTGCAACCTTCAATCAACCTCCCATCTTGTTATGTAAATCTTCACCTCTACAAACTTTTCCCTCAGACCCCGCCAAACAAGGATGTCTTGATCGACACAAGAAGCTGGAGTAACTCAGCGGGTCAGACAGTATCTCTGGAGAAAGGCAATAGGTGACGTTTCAGGTCGAGACTGGATGTATTCAAGAGAGAGTTAGATCCTGGATGTTTTCAAGAGAGAGTTAGATTTAGCTCTTGGGGCTAACGGAATCAAAGGATTAGGGGAAAAAGCAGAAACGGGTTACTGATTATATTGAACCATGATTATATTGAATGGCGGCGCTGGCTCAAAGGGCCGAATGGCCTGCACCTATTTTCTATGTTTATGATCCTTCTTCAGTCCTCCTCGTGCTAGTTGTGCTTACACAATGACTAGCATTTTTAACAATAGGAATATTGTTACGGGAAAATCTCACTACATATTCTGCTACTAAAGTGTGGGCATGTGTACCTTTAAGGCTATGATGTCTAATTAATATTAATTTTACATAGAGTGAGTTCATTTGAAGGTTAATTGCTACTCAGACTGGAGATCAAAACCTGGTTTTGTTTGAGAGAAAGTCAATGAATAGCCTGAAGACATTGGCTCAGTTATTTTTATTCTTAGATAGTATTTTTTCCTCTGCACGTTGCAAATAAATATGACATTAAATATAGTGGGATATGCAGCATGAGGTGCTTAGGAAACCTTGCACTAGGAAGGTTTAAATATTACGGTCAGGTTGTATAACTTGGTGCATGTGTCTGTGCATTGTGTGTTTAGATATGCCCTTCTGCCTAGATGATAACTGCATATCACTGGTACTTATGTATGACGGTACTTGCACTCAGTACCATACTCCTTGTGACATTACTTCTTGTGTTAAAGGGTTACCCCACGCTGCTCTCCAGGCTCTCTGCAAACTTATCTCGGCCTCAGAGACAGGAGAACAACTTATTAATCGGGTGAGTACAGATTTGGTCTTCTCTGGGGTCATTCTTCACCAGTGTTTAGTTTTGTTTAGAGATACAGCGCGGAAACAGGCCCTTCGGCCCACCGAGTCCACACCGACTAGCGATCCTCGCACATTAACACTAGCCTACACTCGCTCGGGGCAATTTACATTTACGCCAAGCCAATTAACCCAACAAAGCTGCATGTGTTTGGAGTGTGGGAGGAAACCGAAGATCTCGGAGAAAACTCATGCGGTCACGGGGAGAACGTACAAACTCCGCACAGGCAGCACCCGTAGTCGGGATCAAACCCAGCGCTGTAAGGCAACAGCTCGACCACTGCACCTTCTTGCCGCCCGTGAAAGTGGTTTACGGCGCTCCCAGGCCACGGAAAAATGCTTCAAATTTGTATTGTATTGTATTGTATTCAAATTTATTATCATTGTCTCAATTAGAGACAACGAAATGAATTTCCCTTTACAGTCAGTATCATAAAAATAAATAATAATAAATAATAAAACATATTAAAAATAAAATAGAATTTAAAAATAAAAATAAAAAAATAAAAAAAATGCAGGAAAAATGTTCCCGATGTTGGGGGAGTCCAAAACTAAGGGTCACTGTTTAAGAATAAGGGGTAGGCCATTTAGGACTGAGATGCCAATTTCAGCCCATAATGTCGATTAAAGTTATTACCTCCTAATTAAGTAGGTAATATAATTTATTGAAGATTTTTAAATAGGGACTGAAGTAACACCGTTTGATTTGCTTTGGTTCTCAGAATATTTTGCCCAAGATTGTGCTTGGATATAACATTTGTTGGGAAATTGCAAAGGTTCAAAGGCAGATGAATGGCTTTTCGTTCTGATATTAGACTACAGAATGCCTCTCTGACCACCAGAGTCATAGAGCTGTACAGGGCCATCTTGTCCATGCCAACCAAAATGGCATACTGGGCTAATCCCACTTGGCCCATAGCCCTCTAAATCCTTCTAATCCATATGTCTGTGTTTTAATAGTCATAATAATAGTATCCGCTTCTACAGTGTTCTCTGGCAGCTCATCTGGATATGAACTAGAAACAGAGAAAATAGGTGCAGGATAAGGCCATTCGGCCCTCCAAGTCAGCACCGTCATTCAATATGATCATGGCTGATCATCCAGAATCAGTGCCCCGTTCCTGCTTTCTCTCCATATCCCTTGATTCCATTAGCCCTAAGAGCTCTCTCCAACACTCCCTTGAATACATCCAGTGAATTGGCCTCCACTGCCTTCTGTTGCAGAGAATTCCACAACTCCCTGGATGAAAAGGTTTTTCCTCATCTCAGTCCTAAATGGCCTATCCCTTATTCTTAAACAGTGACCCTTAGTTTTGGACTCCCCCAACATCGGGAACATTTTTCCTGCATTTAGCCTGTCCAATTCCTTAATAATTTTACATTTTCTTTCGAAAAGATCCTCTCTCATCCTCATATGTGATAACTACCCTGTGAATGAAAAAAATACCCATGAGGTCCCTCTTAAATCTCTCCCCTCTCACCTTAAACCTATGCCCTCTAGTTTTAGAACCCTCTACTCTGGGAAAAAGACCGTGAGCATTCACTTTATCCATGCCCCTCGTGACCTTGTACATCTCAATAAGGTCATCCCTCTTATGCTCCAAAGAAAAAGGTCCCAGCCTATCTAACTTCTCCCTATAACTGCAAGCTCCAATGACAGATGAAGGAGGATGTTTCCACTTGTGGGAGAGTCTAGGACCAGAGGTCTTAGCCTCAGAATTAAAGGACGTTCCTTTAGGAAGGAGTTGAGGAGGAATTTCTTTAGTCAGAGGGTGGTGAATCTGTGGAATTCATTGCCACAGAAGGCTGTGGAGGCCATCAATGGATATTTTTTTGGCAGAGATAGATAGATTATTGATTAATATGGTTGGTTAAGGTTATGGGGAGAAGGCAGGAGAATGGGGTTAGGAGGGAGAGATAGATCAGCCATGATTGAATGGCAGAGTAAACTTGATGGGCTAATTCTGCTCCGATCACATGAAATTATGAACATGCCTGCAAGTGCCTCGTCCTATAACTCCAGCTCTGCAAGTAGCCTCCTGGTGAGTCTCCCCTGCACCTTTTCCACGTCCAGATCCTCAAGTTGGCACTTGATTCTCACCATAGGAAGAGGCGAGTTGGTGTCACTGGCCTCAGTTCCATCGTCACTGGCCTTCCAAGTAATGAGAAGGTCACGATGGCTTAAACAAAGCCCGCAGCAGAGATGGAGCACCTGCAATATGACAGGACTCTGAGCAGCAAAAAACGCATGGTTCTTTCCGACTAAAGATCGGTGCAATGCGCTGGAAAATCAAAGCATAATAAAATGCGAATTTTTAAAAATGATTAGCACAAAGGCTAACGAGAAGCAGTCCCATGAGCTGATGGCAAAATGCCAGAGAGTCTGACCTGCGAATAATGTAACATTGCAAGATGAGCAGAGAGGACTGTTTCACTGGAATCGCTAAGCAAGTAAACTGTTGAATCCATCACTGTAATGAGCAGTCCTGTTTAATGATGCATAACCCCTGATCTACAGATGCTCAGACCGAGCTCAAAAATCTAGCCGCTTTGCTGTGAAAATTACATGCTTCATTAACTCAAAACTTGCACCAAATTTCACAACCAAACAAAAAAAAAGAAAATGGAATCCAAATTTTAAAACACTTGAGTTTTAACCGAACTTAGTTTTTAATTAATTCTAATTATTTTCTTTAATTTGCGAAGTGGGAAAAGCGCAGTAAAAATAATCATAACCAATTTAAGTAAAGCAACATTTCCCTCCAAAGAGCTATTATTGTCTGACAAAGTCATTTTCAATACTCCTGGTAAATGTGGAAGGCAGCCATGAGGGAGATATACCGGACATTTTCAGTATGTGTAGGAAAGAACTGCAGATGCTGGTTTAAAGACAATATAGAGAGACACAAAATGCTGGAGTCACTCAGCGGGACAGGCAACATCTCTGGAGAAAAGGAATGGGTGACGTTTCGGGTCGAGACCCTTCTTCAGGCTGATGTCAGGGGAGTGGGCAGTGCAGAGATAAATTGTAGTCGGAGACAGTAAAACTGGTGGGAGAACTGGGAAGGGGGAGGGGATGGAGAGAGAGGGAAAGCAAGGGCTGCTTGGTTAGAGAAGTCAATGTTCATTCATACCGCTAGGGTGTGTAATATGAGGTGCTGTTCCTCCAATTTGGCACTGGGCCTCACTCTGACAATGAAGGAGGCCCAGGACAGAAAGGTCAGTGTGGGAATGGGAGGGGGAGTGAGTGTTGAGCAGCCGGGAGATCAGGTAGGTTTAGCGGAGGTGTTCAGCGAAACGATGAAGGAGTCCCATTCTCTGGCTTGGTTGCACACGACAACACCAGCAGGTCAGCACTCTCTGCAGAAGCCTAGGGGAGGTTAGTGAGTGGTACAGCCTTTGGTACTACAGGTGAGAAGAGGAAGTTGGATATGGAACAGTCTCGAAGGGCAGCTGTTTTGAATACAGGGCTGCCAACTCTCACGCATTGAGCGTGAGACTCGAGCATTTGACAAAATTCTCACGCTCTCACGCTGATGACGGAAGTTCTCACGCTAAAAATTTTTTAATATATATATATATATAAATAAATAAATAAATAAAGTCGCGCTCCTCCACATTCACCAATGAGAATAGTTTTCTGTCGGCAGGTTTGCCATAAAGAACGAGCAATTTCATTGGCTTAAGCCCATCGCACACTATTTAAAATGGCAATGTGGGCAAAAATGCTGGAGAAACTCAGCAGGTGAGGCAGCATCTATGTCTGAGTTTGACCCTCCTTCAGACTCAAGCATTTCTCCAGCATTTCTCCAGCACACCGCATGGAGTTTTAACCCCAGTCCAGAGCCAAGAACGGACTGGGTGAGTGGGGGCATCGGTGCCGCCTCCGGAGCAGGGGGGATGAATCTCGGGCTATAGCTCCGCTCCGATGCCCGACCCCCGGGTCATTGTCCCTCACCTCCCCCGGACCCCTAGGTCACTGACCCTCACCTCCCCCGGACCCCAGCTGGACACAGAGCACCTGGGCCAGCCTGCATTCCCGGGGAGGGGGAGAGAGAGGGAAATGCTCCCCGGACATCGCCAAGTCCTCCCCTTCCTCAGCCTTTGGGCTCCTCCTCCTCCTTTCTCCTTTCTTCTCCCTGCCCCACCCCCCATCAGTCTGAAGAAGGGTTTCGGCCCGAAACGTTGCCTATTTCCTTCGCACCATAGATGCTGCTGCACCCGCTGAGTTTCTCCAGCATTTTTGTGTACCTTCGCCAAGTCTCCGTTCACTCCAGGTGTTGTCGCCGCTTCACTGACACACACTCTCACACACACTCACACACAACCTAACACACAACCTTACACACACACACTGGCACACACAAGGTTTAAAGGGATATGAGCCAAATGCGGATAAGTGGGACCAGTTTAGATGGGGCATCTTTATCTGCATGGACAAGTTGGGATGAAGGACCTGCTTCCATGCTGTAAGACTATGACACACTGTAGAAAGGGTACATCGTTCTGGAGATGATCCAGGGGCGATTTATGACCATATTGGCAGGGCTGGATTTTTTTTTTTCACTTTGAAGAAAGATTTGATAACTGGGATTGTATTCTCTGCAGCAGTGGAGGTGAAGAAAATACTTAGTTGAGGTGAATAATATTATGATAATAGGACCTGTTTCACTTAACAAAGAGTGTAGGAAGGAACTGCAGATGGTGGTTTAAACTGAAGATAGACACTAGAAGCTGGAATAACTCAGCAGGACAGGCAGCATCTCTGGAGAGAAAGAATAGGTGATGTTTCGGGTCGAGACCTTCAGACTGAAGAGGTTGAAAACCAGCCATAAAACACAATGACTGGAGATGTGTGTTATCCAACTAAGGGCAGAAATCAGAATCATGTGTTCATCTTTATTGACATGACACCATAATAAATATATATCAGAAAAATAATGTAATGGGGTGGCACGGTGGCGCAGCGGTAGAGTTGCTGCCTTGCAGCACCACAGACCAAGATTTGATCCTGACTATGGGTGCTGTCTGTACAGTAATTGTACATTCTCCTTATGACCACATGGTTTTCTCTGGATATTCTGGTTTCTCCCACAACCGAAAGAAGTGCAGGTTTGTAGGTTAATTGGCTTCTGTAAATTGTCCCTGGCGTGTAGGATACAACTGGTGTATGGTAGATTGCTGGTCGGTGTGGACTTGGTGGGCCGAAGGGCCTGTTTCCATATATATGTTTTACATATATATCTTAATTTCATTGAACCATATACGGTTGAATATGTGACATTATTTTCATCTTGTTTCTATAGTCAAAGGGTAAGGTTGATTGTTTTATTTGTACAGAACAGTGATGGAAGTCTGACTTCTCTTGCCTTGTTTCTATGTTTTTGTTTCTCTATATATATGCATAACAGCATGAATTATAATCTGATTTCCATACAAGAATATACTACGGTCATTCATGTGCTGCACCTGTTGATCAGAGCCTGGTTCTATCCTGGAATGTAATTGGGAATGTAATTTAGTCTAACCTTATTCATACCTAATCCAATTTGAAGCATAAATGTTGCATTCAAGTGTAAGTTAAAAGACTCGCTACAGTATGCACCAGATTGCACAATTTCAAGCTGAAAAATGCAAAAGCTCCCCCCTCCCACACACTTCCCCATCGGCCGCTATGCTCCCTCGCAATTTCTTACTCTCAACTCTCACCCAATGTTGGCAGCTCTGTGAATAACACTGCTGAGGCGGAATCTGCCCATGAAGAAGTGGGCTGCAGCGTACATTCCCTTCAACGAATCTAATCTAATCAAGCGGTCCTCAGCCCGTAAAGAATTCAACATTATCTGCTGCTGGTAGATTCCTGAAGGGTTTGCCATAGCAAATCAACAGCATTGCTTAAGTTACTTCACAACAAAGTGTAGTTCAATAAATGCTCATTTTCAAAGCTTCAAAGGTCAGAAGCTTTCTTTATTTCTTTCTTTCAAAAACCTTGGAGCGTATCGTTGCGTCGCAACTTCATTCCCACCTCCTTGCGTATAACCTACTTGAACCCCTCCAATCTGGCTTTCGCCCCCTCCATAGCACAGAAACTGCTCTCCTCAAAGTCCTCAACGACCTCCTCACCTCTGCTGACACTGGTTCCCTCAACATCCTCATCCTCCTCGACCTGAGCGCAGCCTTTCGATACAGTGAACCATAACATCCTGCTCACCAGACTCAAAGACCTCGGCATTGAAGGCTCTGCACTCAGCTGGCTCCGTTCCTACCTTTCCAACAGATCCCACTTCATCTCTCTCCACAACCACACCTCTGCTACAGCCGCAGTCACTCAAGGCGTTCCCCAAGGCTCCGTACTCGGCCCCCTCCTCTTCATCATCTACATCCTCCCCCTTGGTCAGATACTCCGCCACTTCAATCTGGACTTCCACTGTTACGCTGATGACACCCAGATTTACCTTGGCACCAAATCCCCCCACAACCCCCCCCCCTCTCCCATATCAACTCCTGTTTGTCAGCTATAAAAACCTGGATGCAACATAATTTCCTCAAACTCAACAGCGATAAGACAGAATAAGACGGCACCACTGTCTCCCCATCTCCCCAGGCCCGCAACCTTGGCGTGATCTTTGATTCCACCCTCTCCCTTGAGCCTCACATCCGCCATGTCATTAAAACCTCCTTCTTTCATCTCCGCAACATCGCCAAACTCAGACCCTCTCTCACACCGCCTGCTGCTGAAAGACTCATCCATGCCTTCATCTCCTCCCGACTGGACTATTGCAACTCACTTCTCCTTGGCATCAGCTCCACCTACATCAACCGACTCCAACTGGTCCAGAACGCAGCCGCCCGACTCATCACCCACACCAAATCCTGGCATCACATCACTCCAGTCCTCAAAAAACTTCACTGGCTTCCCATCTCCCACCGGATCACCTACAAAATCCTGGTCCTCACCTACAAAGCCCTCCACCATCTGGCCCCCCCATATCTCACTGACCTCCTCTCCCCCTACCAACCCTCACGGTCCCTCAGATCCACATCAGCCGGTCTCCTCTCCATCCACAAGTCCAACCTCCGCAGTTTTGGGGACAGAGCCTTCTCCAGGGCAGCTCCCAGGCTCTGGAACTCCCTCCCCCAACTGATCCGCAATTCCGTGTCCCTCACCATCTTCCAGTCCCGCCTCAAGACCCATCTCTTCACCTCTGCCTATCCTTAGCCCCACGTCCCCGTCCCTTTTCATCTGTGCATTAATTGCCTCATACTGTGTTTTGTATTGAATTCTGTCTTTACTTTGTGTACTAGTCATGTCTCTACTATTTATTTCATTCCCCTTACATGTTTTTCCTCTACATGCTCAATTTTTGTAAGGTGTCCTTGAGACTCTTGAAAGGCGCCCATAAATAAAATGTATTATTATTATTATTAGAAGAGATTTGTGGAACAGTAACGGATATGCGACGCTGTTTATTGCACTGCTTGTGTATTCAGCTCTGGTGACACTCAAATCAAAGAGCCCCCAGTCAGCCAATGTTGGGTTTGTAAATCCTGTGTCACAGCAATGCAGTCACAGCAATGCCTGATCCTGGTGACGTTCCCTCTGCACCACCTCTCAAAACATTCGCTCACACCAGAATCGGTGCTACATGTTCATCTCATCTTCTGGAATACCTTTATTCTTAGGGACCGTAGCTCGAGTTACTCCAGCATTTTGTGTATTACACTGTATATATTATTGTTTGGAAAGCGTAGAATGACAATGCTGCTCCTGGGATTATGTAGATTATAGAGGCATTGGAATACAAACCTAGATTACAACCATTCCCTGGTTTGCTGGTGAAAAGATCACCTGAATAACTGGCTGATCAAATGTTAAGCCGCACAGTAATGTTTGATCTCACCACGCCATTGACCACCGAAGATCCAGAGACGGGGAGAGGCTTCATCCCTGTCACTTATCTCGAAAAGACTAATCCCTGCCACTGAATAGTGAATACAGTGAAAAAAGACCAGAAGCGAAACAAGGACTCATTCAAAATTCAGAAATCAATTAAATATTGGCAAATAAATGGGGGAGAGAATTAATATTTTGAACTTGTGCTGTTCAATAATATTGAATGCAATATGTTTATATCAAATTCCTTTATGATATTTTAACAGATTAATGTCCCCATTAAATTAGTGGACAAAGGATTTAAAAACAAATGTGATAAATGATCGTGGGCTGATATCCAACAGCACAAATTCCAGATGTTCTTTTAATGAGCTAACCTATGCAGAGCTGCTGCTGTATGTAACTGGTGCAGTAAATTAGTGGAATCACCGAGTGATGATTGAAACTGCTTGTGTCTGTCCTTCAGCCAGGTGTAGATTTTTAGGACTTTCTTTCACCATTTCCTGTCATCTTTTCGTCAAGCGTCATGAGGGTCAAGAATGTTTGATTGTTGTAGCACAACTGAACAGTGACGTTTTTACTTGCAGCAACAGAACAGGCCTGCTGACACAATAGGTCTGTAGGTTAATTGGCTTGGTATAAATGTAAATTGTCCCTAGTGTGCGTAGGATAGTGTTAGTGTGCTGGGATCGCTGGTCGGTGCGGACTCGGTGGGCCGAAGGGCCTGTTTTCACGCTGTAACTCCAAACTAAACAACAACGACTCGCCCTCAAAATCGGAACCATCTGCTTCACATAATATTTCTCTATTGCAGCTGCCATCATCACTCTCAATTAAACTAATTAAACAGATATGTGTTTAATGCAAGTTAACAGTGTTGTGTCGGTCTCCTCCTGCTTGTGTGTATATTTGTTTAAGCTATGCTATTTGACAACTTGCTGTTTCAATTTACTGCAACTTGAATATCACCTATGCATGAATCTAAAGCTTGTTTTTCTTTCTCCTGACTTCCTCTTTGAAGGCTGTAAAAAATATGGTTGGATTGGTAAGTGCATCTAACTGGATTAATGTAGTTAAAGCACTGGAATTTGTAGTGAACTGTGCTAACACTTTGATCCGTAGAGAGTTCTCACTGATTGTCTATTTTCGTATTGCTCCCATTGCGATTCACACTCTTTATGCTGCTCCGATGCATTGTAGAAACCTGCATTTAGTAACAAATGTGCACTTTTTATTTCTTACTCCCTCCCCTCCTTTATTCTTAGTTTGATTGTGTCAACTGCTGTGCCAACTGAAACATTTCCTGAGCTTCATTGACAGGCTAGAACTTTATTCCTTGGAGCACAGGGATGACCTTATAGAGGTGCATACGATATGAGGGGAATAGATAGGATGAATGCACAGAGTCTTTTACTAAGAGTAGGGGAATCAAGAATCAGAGGACATGGGTTTAAGATGAGAGGGGAAACTGAGGGGCAATTGAGTGTGGTAGGTATATGGAGCAGGCTGCCAGAGAAAGTAGTTGAGGTAGGTACGGAGAGGTTTAGAGGCATATGGGGGTAGAGTGCTGACATGGATAGAAAATTGGTTGGCAGACAGGAAACAAAGAGTAGGGATTAACGGGTCCCTTTCAGAATGGCAGGCAGTGACTTGTGGGGTACCGCTAGGCTCGGTGCTGGGACCGCAGCTATTTACAACATACATCAATGATTTGGATGAAGGGATTCAAAGTAACGTTAGCAAATTTGCAGATGACACAAAGCTGGGTGGCAGTGTGAACTGTGAGGAGGATGCTATGAGAATGCAGGGTGACTTGGACAGGTTGGGGGAGTGGGCAGATGTATGGCAGATTAAGTTTAATATGGATAAATGTGAGGTTATCCACTTTGGTATCAAAAACAGGAAGGCAGATTACTAACTAAATGGCTTCAAGTTGGGGAAAAAGGGAAGTACAACAGGATCTGGGGGTCCTTGTTCATCAATCTATGAAAGTAAGCATGCAGGTACAGCAGGCAGTGAAAAAAGCGAATGGCATATTGGCCTTTATAACAAGAGGAGTCGAGTATAGGAGCAAAGAGGTCCTTCTGCAGTTGTACAGGCCCCTATTGAGACCACACCTGGAGTATTGTGTGCAGTTTTGGTCCCCTAATTTGAGGAAGGACATTCTTGCTATTGAGGGAGTGCAGCATAGGTTTACAAGGTTAATTCCCGGGATGGCGGGACTGTCATATGCTGAGAGAATGGAGCGGCTGGGCTTGTACACTCTAGAGTTTAGAAGGATGAGAGGATATCTTATTGAAACATATAAGATTGTTACGGGTTTGGACACGCTAAAGGGAGGAAACGTGTTCTATATGATGGGGGAGTCCTGAACCAGGGGCCACAGTTTAAGAATAAGGAGTAAGCCATTTAGAACGGAGACGAGGAAACACTTTTTCTCACAGAGAGTTGTGAGTCTGTGGAATTCTCTGCCTCAGAGGGCGGTGGAGGCCAGTTCTCTGGATACTTTCAAGAGAGAGCTAGATAGGGCTCTTAAAGATAGCGGAGTCAGGGGATATGGGGAGAAGCATTTATTATTTAGCCTGAGTGGGCAGTTTGGAAAAGATCCAACTGGAGTGCATGCACACTTCTGAGACAATTGATGCAGGGAGAAAGATTCATGTTTGGAATACAGGATTATGCAATGATAGTCATCTTTTCCAAAGAGCCATTTAACATAGCTTGTATTTAGGTTTTGTTTAGTCTTGTTTAGTTAGCTTATTTATTGTCACGTGTACAGTGAAAAGTTTGCTCTGTGTGTTATCCAGTTAAATCACGCTGAAGAAGGGTCTCGACCCGAAACGTCACCCATTCCTTCTCTGCAGAGATGCTGCCTGTCCCGCTGAGTTACTCCCGCATTTTGTGTCAACTTCGGTTTAAACCAGCATCTGCAGTTCCTTCCTACACAAATCACACTGCACATGATTACAATAGATCCTCCTCTGCAACAGTTCAGGCACCATCTTGCAACTTCCAAGTCTTTGAAAAGTCTGATCTTGTCCCAAGGAGATCTGCAGTTTCTTATTTTCTCACTTTAAGGCCCGGCGTCCTGGCAGCACTGGATGGATGAAGTAGGGGTCGGCCTGGCCCAGCGCGATGCTGTCGGCTCCTTCCACCGCCGCTCCGTGCGGCTGCCGCAGGCTGCGCTCAATCCGCTCGCTCGCCCGGCTGCTGTAGGACCTCCCGCGGCCACCACCGCCAACACCAACACCCGCAACCACTGCAACTGTAGGCGATTCCCAACTGTTTGACCATTCCCGATATCAATTATCTTTAACTGAACGGTCTGAGGCTGTAATTCTGAAATGTGACCTAACTGTGACCTTGCACCCTAGTTACCCCAACCCCACATACGAGACAGGCTTGACTAACCTATGTCCTGAGATTGAACAGATGCCGTTTGAAGTCCTGTTATTCCTCGAGCACTAAGTCAGTGCAGTTCCTTTTCATTGACTGATTTTTCTCTCTCTATGATAATCACATAAAAAGTTCTTGTTACCAATCTAGCATTGTTTAACCTTATTTCTCCAATATCTCACTGCCTTGCTAAGGATGGCCACAAAATGCAAGAGTAACTCAGCATCTCTGGAGAACATGGACAGGTGATGCTTTGGGTCGGGACCCTTCTTCAGACTGATCAGAAGGGTCCCGACCCGAAGCATAGTCTATCCATGTTCTCTAGAGAAGCTGCCTGACCCGCTGAGTTACTCCAGCATATTGTGTCTATCTTTGGTATTAACCAGCATCTGCAGTTCCTTTTTATCCCATCACTACGTTGCTCACATATCGCACTCCCCTGCACCTGTCTTATTTAAACACGACTGTGAGGAAACGCGCACCACCAGATTCGGGGACAATTTCTTCCCAGCTGTTATTGGACATCTGAATCATCCTACCGCAACCAGAGAGCAGTGCTGAACTACTATCTATCTCTTCGATGACCCTCGGGCTATAATTGATCGGACTTTGCTGGCTTTATCTTGCACTATATGTTATTCTCTTATCATGGTAGACAAAAATGCTGGAGGAACTCAGCGGGTGAGGCAGCATCTGTGGAGAGAAGGAATAGGTGATGTTTCGGGTCTCGACCCGAAACATCACCTATTCCTTCTCTCCACAGATGCTGCCTCACCCGCTGAGTTCCTCCAGCATTTTTGTCTACCTTCGATTTTTCCAGCATCTGCAGTTCTTTCGTAAACATTCCCTTATCACGTATCTGTACACTGAAAATGGATCGATTGTAATCCTATCCTGTCTTTCTGCTGACTGGTTAACATGCAAAAAAGCTTTTCACTGTATCTCGGTACACGTGACAATAAACTAAACTACAAAGTTTAATCCATTGCTCTGGCTGAGATGGCCGCTGGTGTCTCTGACACCAGGAGGGGGTGTCTCTGACACCAGGAGGGGGTGCCTCTGACACCAGGAGGGGGTGCCTCTGACACCAGGAGGGGGTGCCTCTGACACCAGGAGGGGGTGCCTCTGACACCAGGAGGGGGTGCCGCCGAGCAGCAGAACCAAGCGGAGGTGGAGTGATATTTATTTCCATGTTCCTCCTATTGATGAGCAATCTGCCAATTTCAGGCAAGTCACACACACATGTAAACGAGCTGAGCAACAACCTGCAGAGTCCCCGGCAGCCAAACCTGCCTTCAATTTTTATCAGTCAAAATATTGTACTGCTAAAACCTTGAATAGTGTGAATATTATTCTGCAAATTGGCTTGTTATTTACCCAGAGAGACGCCTCCACTCTATTATGAGGTTTCGGTGCGAGATCTCTCTGATAGATACCAAGGAATTATGAATTTCCCTCGTGCCCCACCTCTGCTACCTACTTGTCCTGCTTGAGTGTGTTTTGCAGACTGAGATCTGTATTTTATAACATTCCCTTCCTCTGCATTGTTGATGTTTACATTACACCCCTTGCATCCCCTGGGACACTGACACACTCTCTCTCCAGCTCCAGTCACTGGAGAGTCATTAGAAGCACAGCTCCTCACTGACTTGCCTCCTTGCCAACCCTAATTGAAAAGACCAGCCCCCTGTTTAGTGTCTGAGAATGTACAGAGAACATTGAAGAGTACAGCACAGGAACGGGCCCTTCGGCCGACAACGTTTGTGCCGAGCATGATGCCAAGTCATCCATGTTCTCCAGAGATGCTGCCTGACTCGCTGAGTTATGCCCCTGTCCCACTTAGGAAACCTGAACGGAAACCTCTGGAGACTTTGCGCCCCACCCAAGGTTTCCGTGCGGTTCCCAGAGGTTTTTGTCAGTCTCCCTACCTGCTTCCAGTACCTGCAACCTCCGGCAACCACCTGCAACCTCCGGGAACCGCACGGAAACCTTGGGTGGGGCGTAAAGTCTCCAGAGGTTTCCGTTCAGGTTTCCTGGGACAGGGGCATTACATAGAAATATAGAAACATAGAAATTAGGTGCAGGAGTAGGCCATTCGGCCCTTCGAGCCTGCACCGCCATTCAATATGATCATGGCTGATCACCCAACTCAGTATCCCGTACCTGCCTTCTCTCCATACCCTCTGATCCCCTTAGCCACAAGGGCCACATAATAATATATCTTTTATTGTCATTGCACGTCAGTGCAACGAGATTTAGTCAGTGCAACATCTAACTCCCTCTTAAATATAGCCAATGAACTGGCCTCGACTACCCTCTGTGGCAGGGAGTTCCAGAGATTCACCACTCTCTGTGTGAAAAAAGTTTTTCTCATCTCGGTTTTAAAGGATTTCCCCCTTATCCTTAAGCTGTGACCCCTTGTCCTGGACTTCCCCAACATCGGGAACAATCTTCCTGCATCTAGCCTGTCCAACCCCTTAAGAATTTTGTAAGTTTTGTACTCCAACACTTGTGCCATGTTATGATGCCATGTTAAACTGATCTCCTCTGTTGAACATGATCCATAACCCTCCATTCCCTTCACTTCCATGTGCCTCTCTAAAAGCCTCTTATACACCATTATCGTATCTGCCTCCAAAACCACCCCTGGCAATGCATTCTAGACCCCTGCCACTCTCCCCGCACATCTCCATTAAACTTTTTCCCTTTCACTTCATAGCTATGTCCTCCAGTGATGGACATTTCCACCCTGAGAAAAACTGTTTACCCTATCTATGCCTCTCATAATCTTATATACTTCTATCAAGCACTGACATTCGTCGTAACCTCTGGAGGAGGGCCTTATTTAGCATGAGTTAAAGGGCTCTACCCTACCTGATCCACCATCTTCATCTGGACAGGTACCTTCCTAGTATCATTATTGTAGCTCCCTCACCTCCACGCCTGCCCCTGTGCTATGTTCTCAGATTCACCCAAACCTGGCCCCCTTTCATCTGTACGACTCTCCATCAGCTATCCATGTTCTCCAGTGATGCTGCCTGACCCTCTGAGTCACACCAGCAGTTTATGTCCTTTAGGAATATAAAATGAAGTAAAGTAAAATGAATAAAGCTTTCAGAGAATGATTCCAAGAATGAGTGGGTTAGCATATGATGAGCACTTGGCAGCACTGCGCCTCAGGAGTTTAGAAGGTTGAGGGGGGACCTCCTTGAAACTTACAGAATAATGAAAGGCATAGATAGAATGGATGTGGAAAGGATGTTTCCACTGGTGGGAGAGTCTAGGACCAGAGGTCATAGCCTCAGAATTAAAGGGCACTCTTCTAGAAAGGAAGTGAGGAGGAATTTCTTTAGTCAGAGGGTGGTGAATCTGTGGAACTCATTGCCACAGTGGGCTGTGGAGGCCGTCAGTGGATATTTTTTAAGGCAGAGAGAGACAAATTCTTGATTAGAACGGGTATCAAGGGTTATGGGGAGAAGGCAGGAAAATGGGATTAGGAGGCGGAGATCAGCCATGACTGAATGGCGGAGTAGACTCGATGGGCCGAATGGCCTAATTCTACTCCTATAACTTGTGAACTTGTGAAAATAGTTTCTTGAAGAATTGGACAACATGGACTGTACACAAGATATGCAGAACTACGTGCAGCATTGTAAAAAGTGTAGATTCCTCAAATAGTTGTGTCTGTGCATTAGATGCAGTTATCATCAACTGGACTGAGTGTGATGTGATCAGAGAAGTGGTTAACAATTGGTCCTGGAAAACCAAACATCAGAGACATTCCCTGACCCAGTGAGCTGTAGTTTAAATGACCACGTCACGGTCATCAGACCAGGTTTCTATGTTGCGTTGAGCACCACCATACAGCTGAACATGCTGCATTGCCTCTGTGTTCAGCTTGCTTCATTAACACATTGGAAACAGTGTGTTGAACACTTTAGTGATCCATCCACTAAAACATCAAGATTACTCTCATACCATTTAGCGCACAATCCACGTCAGACCTCCTTGTCTTTAGTGTGCTTTCCTTTAGAATATTGCTCTGTTTCTCCCCACAGCTCCACCAAGTCCTCGTTCAACTTCAGACTGGCGAGAAAGAACAGGACTTTTGTACAGCACCCATTCAACTGTCCATCAGCGTCCAGCTCTGGCGACTGCCCGGATGTCACGAGTTCCTGGCCGCTTTAGGTATGATGCAACTTAATATTTGATATGTAGCAGTGGACTGGAGATTTGCTATACGGGTCACCCATTCCTTTTATCAATGGTGCCTGTCCTGCTGAGTTTCACCAGAATTTTGTGTCTACCATCCGCAGTTCCTTCCTGCACATCCTCCCTTGGTTTCCAATCATTGCCTGTCTCCTCCTCTGATTTCCCTGGTCTACGATGCCTCTGTGTTTTCAGAAGCCCACTTTCTTTTCCATCGCCCAACCCAATCGTTCAATGTTCTACGACATAGCTTCATAAAGACCGGTTACGCTGCAGGATGAGCCTGCTGCTGGTGCCGTTAACTAATACAAAACAGGCCAGTAGTCGGGGTTTTTACGGTCGTCCCATGTGCAAGGATAATCACCTTCCTGCATCAAGGCAACTAACATCCAGTTTGGGGATGATGCATCTAAACTTGTGAAAGTCTTGGATAGAGTGGATGTGGAGAGGATGTTTCCCCTAGTTTGGGAGTCTAGGACAAGAGGTCATAGGCTCAGAATAGAAGGACATTCCTTTAGGAGGAATTTCCTGCGTCAGAGGGTGGTGAATCGGTGGAATACATTGCCAGAGAAGGCTGTGGAGGCCGTCAATGGATATTTTTAAGGCAGAGATAGATAGATAGATTCTTGATTAGTACAGGTGCCAGCGGTTATTGGGAAAAGCAGGAAAATGGGGTTGGGAGGGAGGGATAGATCAGCCATGATTGAATAGCAGAGTAGACTTGATGGGCCGAATAGTCTAATTCTGCTCCTATCATTAATGAACTTAGGAATAAAGAAGGTTTGGGGGGATATGGGCCAAACACACGCAAATGGGGCAAGCTTAGATGAACACTAGGTTGACATGCTTGAGTTTGGCCGAAGGGCCTGTTTCCCTGCTGTATGACTCTATGTATCCATGGTAACATCCCTCTATCAAAGTATGCCTGGCCTTACACTAGTAAATGTTTCTACATTATGCAAGAACTCCGTTGGGCCGAATGGCCTAATTCTGCTCCTATCACTTATGAACATGATATAGTAGAGTATGGAACAGTAAAGCACTGGATCAGGCCCTTCGGACAACAATGTCTGTGCTGAACATATTGCCAAGTTAAACTAATCTCCTCTGCCTGCCCGTGATCCATATCCCTCCTATCCGCATATTCATGTGCCTATCTAAAAGCATCATATCTGCCTTCACCACCACCCCTGGCAGCACATTCCAGTCACCCACCACCCTCTGTGTAAAACAAAACCTGACCCACACATCTCCTTTACACTTTGCCCCTCTCGTCTCAAAACCATGCCCTCTAGTCCTTAACATTTCCACCCCGGGAAAGATGTTCCAACACTCTCCCATATCTATTCCTCTCATAAATTTATATATTTCTATCAGGGCTCCCCTCAGCCGCTGTTGTTCCACAGAATGATTCGACAATCCCTTGTGCCACCTTATTTTGACACCACAGGGGAAAGTGAGAAGGTGGATACATAGCGACGCATAAATTTAACCAACTTGTGCATCTTCTTCAAAACATTTTCATTCTTGAAGTGACATCGTGGCTTGTTCTACTCATCAATTCATGTCAGAAGTCTGGGGTTTAAAACAGAATATTTTTTAAGATTTTCTCTTTTAACAGGAAAATTGTAATTATTTCCTTTAAATAGACATTAAATTGACACTCACTGCCTCTTTAATTCAGAGGAAGATGTGGAAAGTTGACAAAATCTTTCACTATTTTAAAATTGCCTTTTAAATATGTGAGTGACTCGGAGTCGGGCTTGGCTGATTATTTCTCCGCTCTTAATCATCACAGCCATTATGGTAAAATGACTTTGAAAAAATTATCTGCCGTGCTGTTACCTTCCGGGAGCGAGCCATTTACTCTGTTTAATTTGCTGCGCTTTCAAATGCACTGTATCAAAATATCAGTCTGCCGAAAATCCACATTCTCAAGAAAGTTATTTGAATAGACCCTTTCTAAATAAACTTATCAGATCCCATATCACTCCTGACAGGATGGGGAATTAGTTTTGTCATCCTTCACTTTTCTTCCCTGACACACTTTTGTCTTATCAGTGACACAGGTGAAGGCTGTTTCACTGTCAGATGCCCAGGGTGGGCTCCTGAATCTAAATTAGAAGCAAGTGATACCATTAGAAACAGGTTTTCTCTCATTGGCCTGAACACTTGTTTGACTTGTGACAGTGATACATGAATGAAAGCTTGCCGTTTTGAGGTGGACAATATGTGGCGGTGTGGCTTTAGAGTTGCTGCCTTACAGCCCCAGAAACCCAGGTGCGGGTGCTGTCTGTACGGAGTGTGCACGTTCTCTCTGTGACCGCGTGGGTTTTCTCCGGGTGCTCCGGTTTCCTCGCACACTCAAAAGACGAGCAGGTTTGGCTTCTGTAAATTGTCCCTAGTGTGTATGATAGAACTAGTGTACGGGCGATCGTTGGTCGGTGCGACCTTGTGGGCCGATGGGCCTGTTTCCACACTGTATCCCTAAACTAAACTAAATATTATATATCTCCAGTGTCATTGGGATGGCACGTAATTGACTTCCTTTTGGGTCTTGGACTTTATTTGCTTGAAGTAAGAACAATTAAATTAACATAAATTGATCAGTAACTCCATGCATTATGTGAGAGTGTTCTTGGCTTGTTGCAAGTAATCGATTGTTCATTCCAACTCTGCTAGTAGGATCCAGCAGCCAAGTACCTGTGCGCTGTCCTCAATTCTCCTTTCCTCTGCTCGGGCCTTTGCTTCTCCTGAACACACCAACTCTTGACGAGAGTTACATGGGCGGCACACAGGCGCAGAGGGCAGAGCCACTGCCTCACAGCACCAGAGACCCGGCTTCAATTCTGACCTCGGGTGCTGTCTGTGTGGCGTTTGTATGTTCTCCCTGGCGCTGTGTGGGTTTCGTCCGAGTTTTCTCCCACATCCCAAAGACGAGAGGTGCTGGAGCAACTCAGTGGCTTCCACCTATATTCCTTCCTCTGGCTTCATACAGTGGCTTGCAAAAGTATTCATACCCCTTGAACTTTTCCACATTTTGTCACGTTACAACCACAAACGTAAATGTATTTTATTGGGATTTTATGTGATAGACCAACACAAAGTGGCGCATAATTGTGAAGTGGAAGGAAAATGATACATGGTTTTCAAATTTTTTTACAAATAAAAAACTGAAAAGTGTGGCATGCAAAAGTATTCAGCCCCCTTTAATCTGATACCCCTAAATAAAATCCAGTGCAACCAATTGCCTTCAGAAGTCACCTAATTAGTAAATAGAGTCCACTTGTGTGTAATCTAATCTCAGTATCAATACAGCTGTTCTTTGTGAAGGCCTCAGAGGTTTGTTATAGAACATCAGTGAACAAACAGCATCATGAAGCCCAAGGAACACACCAGACAGGTCAGGGATAAAGCTGTGGAGAAGTTTAAAGCAGGGTTAGGTTATAAAAAGATATCCCAAGCTTTGAACATCTCACGGAGCACTGTTCAATCCATCATTCAAAAATGGAAAGAGTATGGCACAACTGCAAACCTGCCAAGACATGGCTGTCCACCTAAACTGACAGGCCGGGCAAGGAGAGCATTGATCAGAGAAGCAGCCAAGAGTAACTCTGGAGGAGCTGCAGAGATCCACAGCTCAGGTGGGAGAATCTGTCCACAGGACAACTATTAGTCGTGCACTCCACAAATCGGGCCTTTATGGAAGAGTGGCAAGAAGAAAGCCATTGTTTAAAAAAAGCCATAAGAAGTCCCGTTTGCAGTTTGCCACAAACCATGTGGGGGACACAGCAAACATGTGGAGGAAGGTGCTTGGTCAGATGAGACCAAAGTTGGAAGTTTTTGGCATAAATGCAAAACGCTATGTGTGGCGGAAAACTAACACTGCACATCACCCTGAACACATCATCCCCACTGTGAAACATGGTGGTGGCAGCATCATGCTGTGGGGATGCTTTTCTTCAGCAGGGACAGGGAAGCTAGTCAGAATTGATGGGAAGATGGATGGAGCCAAATACAGGGCAATCTTGGAAGAAAACCTGTGTTCAAAAGGGAACTGCAGATGCTGGAATATCGAAGGTACACAAAATTGCTGGAGGAAATCAGCGGGTGCAGCAGCATCTATGGAGCGAAGGAAATAGGCGACGTTTCGGGCCGAAACCCTTCTTCAGACTGAAGAAGGGTTTCGGCCCGAAACGTCGCCTATTTCCTTCGCTCCATAGATGCTGCTGCACCCGCTGAGTTCCTCCAGCAATTTTGTGTACCTTGGAAGAAAACCTGTTGGAGTCTGCAAAAGACTTGAGACTGGGGCGGAGGTTCACCTTCCAGCAGGACAACGACCCTAAACATACAGTCTACAATGGAATGGTTTAGATCAAAGCATATTCATGTGTTAGAATGGCGCAGTCAAAGTCCAGACCTAAATCCAATAGAGAATCTCTGGCAAGACTTGAAAATTGCTGCTCACAGACGCTCTCCATCCAATCTGACTGAGCTTGAGCTATTTTGCAAAGAAGAATGGGCAAAAAATTCAGTCTCTAGATGTGCAAAGCTGGTAGAGACATACCCCAAAAGACTTGCAGCTGTAATTGCAGCGAAAGGTGGTTCTACATAGTATTGACTCAGGGGGGCTGAATACTTTTGCACGCCACACTTTTCAGTGTTTTATTTGTAAAAAAAATTGAAAACCATGTATCATTTTCCTTCCACTTCACAATTATGCGCCACTTTGTGTTGGTCTATCACATAAAATCCCAATAAAATACATTTACGTTTGTGGTTGTAACGAGACAAAATGTGGAAAAGTTCAAGGGGTATGAATACTTTTGCAAGCCACTGTAATCCACTCTTCTCCTATCCTTATCTCACATTTTTTTTTGTATTTTCATCTCCAGCCTTTGTAGACTTACTCCAGCACTGTGTGTTTTTTTGTTTTGCAAACCTGCTCCTTTTATCTTCCCCTTCCCTTCAGCTGATCAGTTGATGGGATGGAGGTCCAGATCCCATTGTGAATGTAACAATTATCCCATTTCTACTGTGTGACTTCCAAGTTTGCTGCTTCCATGGCCGATTGCATCCTAACCCCCACCAGCAGCGGTTGTTCATCTGTCAACATCTCTTGTGCTTTTATTAATGCATTAATTTCTTGTTTACATCAGTCACCCCATCCAATTAGTCTTGCCTGTCTAGTCCAATTAAACCCTTAAGCACCCCTTAATCCATTGCATCTCAATCAGCATGTGCATGGAACCTCCCAATTTCCTTGCCCGCCTCTTATTGGGAACATAAGATGTGTACGTAAATCATAAAAATCGCCAGTGACCCTTAGCAGTCATTGCTTTGTGTATTTTCATAAAGTTCCTCTCCTTATTTTCATGGTCATTGGCACATGTGCGAAGCAGACACATTTCACAGCAGGTGACTAACTAGTGCAATGCAAACATAGGCAAATTTCAAGCTGAAGAAATCTTGAAGTTGAACAACGTCCTCACACCCAAATGCCATGCCTACGCTCCAATCTGCTCGGAGAGTAAGCAATTGTAACTTGTACAAAAGAGGTCCTGTTTCAGACGTGACTGGCATGGCAAGGATATTTAGTGGTTGTTGGCCATTTTGCTTCCATGCAAAATAGAAACATAGAAAAAAGTTGCAGGAGTAGGCCATTCGGCCCTTCGAGCCATCACCGCCATTCATTATGATCATGGCAGATCATCCAAAATCATTATCCCGTTCCTGCTTTCCTCCCGTATCCATTGATTCCATTAGTTAGCCCTAAGGGCTATATCTAACTCTCTCTTGGAAACATCCAGTGAATTGGCCTCCACTGCCTTCTGTGGCAGACAATTCCACAGATTCACAACTCTCTGGGTGAAAACATATTTCCTCATCTCAGTCTTAAATGGCCTATCCCTTATTCTTAAACTGTGTTTGGGAGAGTCCCTGGTTCTGGACTCCCCCAACATGGGGAATATTTTCCCTGCATCTAGCCTGTCCAATCCCTTAAGAATTTTATATGTTTCTATAAGATATCCTCTCATCCTAAATTCCAGTGAATATAAGCCCAGTCAATCCATTCCAAATAGATGTACATTTCAATAAGTAAACGTACGTGTTGATAGAGGAAAAAGTGTGAATAACCCTGAACTAACTGCTCTTAACGCATTGATATGTAACAGATCAAAGTTCCTGGCACAGGAGTGAACAATGTGCCAAGGACTATGTTTAAACTTGAATTCCTAATAATACATAGAGGAAAAGTTGCGAGAGAGCATGTTGAGAAACTTTGGGAATGAGACTTCCTACTATGGGCCAGTTTGCCTGATTCATTCCAGTGGAAGCCTCGTCCCAATCAGGGGGCAAACACAGAGAGGCACGGAGTGAAATGATTCTCAGAAGTTGCAGTTCGTTGTCACATGATTGGCAGGATGATAGAGGTGGAGAGTCATACAGCATGGAAACAGGCCCTTTGGCCCACCTTGTCCATGCCGACCAAGTTGGCATACTGGGCTATCCCATCTGCATGCATTTTGAACGTAGCCCACTAAACCCTTTCTGTCGGTAAAATGTCATTTATAAATCGTAATTGTATTAGTTTCTATAGCTTTTTCTAGCAGCTCATTGGAGATAAGGACTATTATCTTCTTCATATCGAGTCCACACACAAGATTAGAAGTTGTTCAGCCAGAGCTGGACACACTTCTCAGCATCTGCATACAATGGTGTCTGTCTTGTGCTTCTTGTGCGTGGTGGTGGAAAGATTGGTGGAAACGTGCACGCTCTTTCCTTGACCCCATGGTCTGAGTGAAAAAGTGTCATCTTAAATCTCTCCCCTCTCACCTGAAGCCTGTGCCGTTTAGTTTTAGAATCCTCTATCTTGGGAAAAAGACTGAGCGTTCATGTTATCCGTGCCCCTTACGATCTTGTACATCTCAATTAGGTCACCCCTCAGCTTCCTGCAATCCAAAGAAAAAAGGTCCCAGCCTACCTGTCAGAGGACGCTGTTGAGCCAGGTATTCTAAGCACATTTAAAAGGCTTTTCCACAGGAACATGGATAGATTGGGAAGGTTTAGAGGGATATGGGCAAAAATGGGCAGGTGCGACATCTTGGACCGCATGGCCAAGTTGGGCCAAAGGGCTGTGTGATTCTATCCAACTCTCCACATAACTCAAGCTTGCAAGACCATGTAATGATAATCTGCAGTGTTGGATAAATCGCGGTGTGCAATACAGTGAGGATGTAACAAGCTGATACCCAAACACGCTAACGTTTCTCTGTGTAAACCCTTGTCTAGGCTTTGACCTGTGTGAGGTGGGCCAAGAAGAGGTGGTGTTGAAGACCGGGAAACAGGCAAACAGGAAGACCATGCACTTCGCTCTCCAGTCTCTGCTGGCACTCTTTGGTGAGTTGTGAAACGAACGCCGCTGCAACTGAATCATATTGCATGGCATATTCTCGAGGGTGTCAAGGGTTATGGGGAGAATGCAGAATAATGGGGTTGAGGGGGCAAGATAGATCAGCCATGAGTGAATGGTGGAGTAACTCGACGGGCCGAATGGCCTACTTCTGCTCATATGACATGAATTTATGAAAAGCCGATGCTGAAAATGATTCCCTGTTGATCCAGATCGATACTGTACAATCCAACGAAAGTTTGCAATGCAGAGACAAGGAACTGCAGATGCAGAATCTACTCCAGATGAAAAGTTCTGGCCCGAAATGTCACCTATCCATGTTCTCCACAGATGCTGCCTGACCCACTGAGTTACCCCAGCACTTTGTGCCCTTTTGTGGAGACTGGATTCTTCATCAGACATTGCTGATGAAGGAATGGCATCTATGGAATGCAGCTACAGTTTAAACAGCTTCAAATATATCACCACATTTAGAGGCACAAGGAACTGCAGGTGCTGAAATCTTGAACAAAATACAAAGTGCTGGAGCAACTCAGGCGGTATCTGTGGAGAGAATGGACAGATGACTGAAATAGAGAGGTGAGGGTGGGACAGAGCAGGGGCAAGTGATAAGTGGATATAGATGATGGGCAGGTGGAGATAGTGACAAAGGCTGGAGGTGAAAAGCAGACAAGAGGGTGTCACAAGAGAGAAAGATGAGAAGTGAAACGCAAAGCCAAAGGGTGGGAGGGGGCAGGCAGGGAGGGATTACCATAGGGAAATATGGTACTCGGGGATCGAAATGAGCAAACAGAGGAGGCGAGGGGATCAGGGTGATGAGGGTGGTGGGAGAAATGGGTGCACAACGTCTGTCGTGGGGTAGACTGATGCCCCCCCCCCCAATCTTTGCACATCCCCAATCCTTTCAACTCGTCACTTTAATTTCATGCTTCATATATTTTGTGTTTTATGACTGTTGGCAGATCAATTTCCCTCCTAGGATAAATAAAGTTCTATCGTATCGTACCGTATCGTACCAGGTTAGAGGATGGGCCGGGGGAAAGAGAGGGTGTTATTACTTGAAATTGGAGAGATCACAGTACTTTTTCGCCATGGAGCCAGGACACTTTCCCAGTTGCACATGTACACACTGCCTCCTCCCCCCCCCGCTGCTGTTACAACTTTCAATGGGTTTATTCGCTGCTGAACTTATCATAATCACATTGCCTAAGGCCCACAAAATAAAAATAAGACCCCTGTACACGTATCCCATTGCAACCATTTCATCCTGAATCAATGCAAAGTCGTGTGATCTCCAAAGGGGAAATAAATATTTAGGAAGTAAGTGTGTTAAAATATATGGAGAGAAAGTGTGGACAAATTTGATTCCGAGTACAATGAGTTTCCATGACCAGGAACATGTAAGATTGGGCCTACTAGTCTGTATTCCTTCTCTAGACCAATGTGGGCTTTACTTTCGACTTTTGAGCTCCAGGGTGGAAACATATCCTTCGGCCCACCAAGTGCGCGCAGGCCAGCGATCACCCTGTACACTAACACTAGTCCTGCACACTAAGGACAATTTACAGAAGGCAATTAACCCACAAACCTGTCTGTCTTTGGGATGTGGGTGGAAACCGGATCGGAAATCACACGCAGCGGCATGCAGACTCCATACAGACAGCTCCCGAAGTCAGGATCGAATGGGGTCTCTGGGGCTGTAAGGCAGCAACTCTACCGCTGCGCCACCATGCTGCCCCCAAATAATAATATTCATAAAGAGCAAAACAGTCCCATAAAAAGGTTTCTGGCAGCTTCTGGCTCCAGTACAGTCAATAAATGCTGTAAAAGTATCAGCTTAGCTCAGTCGGTAAGATTCTTGACTAGGATTTCCCGATACGTGGCATTGATTGAAGAACAGGTTAGTTCAGACGCAAGTAAACCTCCTGGTTCCGAGTTATAAGAATGGAAGAACATTTTGATGAAGTGCACTGTGATACAGTTAATGTATCATGTGTAATATTGTTTTGCGCAGTGACTGTACGTGCCAGTACAGCATAACGGCCCTTCCGAAAGTTGTCGTTCCGTGCTCAGTCTGTGTGTGATGACGTAACCTCAGGCTGCCAGTTAAATACACTTATAAATGGAATGCTGCATTGTTTCAGGTGCTGCCGATTGAATGAAGTCTCAATGGGCACTTCATTGTTCCGTTTTGGGAAATATGACAATAAAACACTCACGGGACTACTTGTTCCCGCACTTAATCTTTACGGCAAAATTGGAGTGTTGATTGTGCGTGGACATAGAGGCGCCAGTAAACGTTTCAATTCAAAATCAAGTTACGTTTATCAACAATCTTGTTTCCATCAATAAACCCCCTTTTCTCTTTTGATTTTGCGATCAATCAGCTTCTATTAATAACCAAAATGTATAAAATCAACTTTCTAGTTCAATAAAAAGAAAAGATCAAGAAAGTCTAGTTTTTAACTTTTTAGAGGTGCCGATAATGGTACAAAAAAGGCACTGTGCAAAGCAATATTATTTACGATCCATTAACTGCATCACGGCACACTTCACGAAAATATTCTTCTATTCTTATAACTCTGAACCAGAAGCTTTACTCTACATTGATCAATTGCCTCAGGAAATGCTATTATCTAATGCCATTTGTGTACTCTGTGATTGAATTTGAATGAGAACCTGATCACGTACTTGGAATATAGGTACAAAATGCTGGAATAACTCAGCAGGTCAAACAGCACCTCTGGAGAAAAGAAATAGGTGACGTTTCGGGTCGAGACCCTTCTACAAACATACCTGGAATAATGGATTTGCACCTCTGTCCCTAACTCCAGTTCCACACCTCTGTACCTGCCATGTATATTCACCTGGCCCGCAGACTCCTGCGGCTTGGAGCGCTGGGTCGGTCTCCATTAAAGGCCGCCAACTCCATGACGTTAGGCCACAGTGGGGATGGACCCGCCGCCCAACCCCCCCCATAAAACAAACCAAGGAATACTAAAACATACTTTTAACACATACTAAAAATAAAAACAAAGAAGAAAGGACAGACAGACTGTTGACGAGGCAGCCGCTGGTGGCCTCGTGGCTGTCTGCAATCACCCGGCACAGTTTGACCGAAAGCTGCCAAACAGTGGGTTTTTTAAACAAATCCGTGAATAATTTAATAATTTTTGCCCCGGGATCACTCGACCTTTGAACGAGGATTGTCGTACAGAAATTGCATTTGTTTTAAAATGCAATTGCACAGCCAAAATGATCCATAATACTAATCGTAAAAGCGAGCACACATGGAGGGAACGCATTTATTTATTCTGTGTTATTTTACAATCTGATTCCACTCGGCAGCGGAATAGGCTGAGGAGTGGAACACCCAGTACATTATCAACTCCAGATTTGTTGCTTTCAGTTCGTTCAGTGCTGTAACAGATGAGTAACCAACCCCCAGATAAAGAAGAAGGTGTCTGCATAATTAGATAAGGCCACAGAGTACATTCCAATTTTATATTTGAAGTGTCTTCTTGGATATCCACCAGAAATATTATAAATTGTTTTGTCATTTTGTTTATTAATGTGTGCGGCAGCTCCTGATGCTTGTAATAGATTGTTTATCTGCCGTGGTTTGGCATGAATGTATTTATTGTTGTTTGCATTTTGTTCAGTTATTGTTTTTCAGATGTCCTGGCGTTGCCCGCTATCACCCAGGGTGCCGTTAAGTGCCCTCTGTCAGGGCACAGTGGCTGCTCTTCTGCACCCATGGTGGAAGTGGCAAAGGCTCGGTTCAAAATGCCCCCAGCAAATCCTTCCTTTCTCCTCCACTTCTTCCCTCGGGAAGGGCTTTGCCATTTTCAGCTTGTATTACAGCATCATGGAAGCTTAGATAGCGAAGGAAGCCATTCGGCCCGAACTGTCTATGCTGGGCAGGAAGCGTCTCTCCATCTGAGTCCGTGTCCAGTGCTCGGTCCCTTCACCTCTGGCACGGAGCACGCAGTCATTGTCTACATCCAATGATAGATCCTACTCCCGCTATTACTAACACTAACTCTATTCTACATACACTGGGGACAATTTACACGTATAAATTAACCCAAGCCACTTAACCTACAAACCTGTAGTCTTTGGAGTGTATGAGGAAACCGAAGATCTCGGCGAAAGCCCACACAGGTCACAGGGAGAACGTACAAACTCTGTACAGTCAGCACCTGTAGTCAGGATCGAACCCAGGTGTCTGACGTTGTAAGGCAACCACTCGACCACTGTGCCACTGTACCGCCCCATAGTCGGTTAATCGGTTAACTTCCAGAATCCCATCGCAACTCAGTGAAATATCTTATCATCTTCTCCTTAATCGATCAGTTAAATTAATGAATACCAATCTCTCAACTGGGCACCTCCGATTCAGTCTCTAAACCGCCTGTTACTTCACGCACCTCAACTAACTTTCTTCTCTCTCGGGGTAGTGAATCTGTGGGACTCCCTGCCCCAAGGGTGGTGGGGACTGGACCAATAGATAAACTTACTGAAGGTGGAGATAGATGGATATTCAAATGATCGAGGGGATGAGGGTCATGGAGACCTGGCACAGAGCAGGAGTTAGGACCAGTCTAGAGCAGTGATGATCCCAGGGCAGGCTTGAGGGGCTGAGTGGCCTCCTCTTTCCTACTCTTAGATTCTCTTCTGAGTTTTGTTTGTTTCAGCCCCCGCTTGCCCACCCAGCCGCGAGAGGGACAGAAGGCTTCAAGTCCTATCAGCTCTCCTGCCAATTTCTTCTACCCCCAGAATCGTTCCCCCCCGCCACCCTGTTCCATCTGCCAGTCGCCCTCCACCTCACACTCAACTCACTGGGACTCCGTCCCCTCTCCTCCTCTTCCCATCTGTCCGCCACCCCTCCCTCATCTACGTCCACTCATTACCATCCTCTCTGATCAGATTCAGATTTCCTACCACCTTCCAAAGACGTGGGTGGTATTGTAGGTTAACTGGCCATCTGTGGGTATGGATGAGAAAGTGGGATAACATAGAACCAGCATGAACGGGTGATCAATGGTCAGCATGGGCTCGGAGGGCCGAAGAGCCTGTTTTCATGTTCTATCTCTCAACCAAACTCTGAACCAAATAAATGCTTTGAATTAATTCAGCATCGTGAATTGCATCAAATAAAACAATTTACAACCCTGACTCCCTTTGCTCCTAGATGCCGCCTGACCCACTGAGCTCCTCCAGCAGCTTGTCTCTTACTCCAGATTCTAGCATTGGCGGAGTCTTGCGCCTCCATCTTGTTCCACCATCAGCTTCCTCACACCCTGACTCTTCTCTGCCCTAACCAGAGTTTCATTGTGTCCCGGCATGAGCCTCTCCTTCCACGACTTAGTCCGAGGGGGAGTGTTCTGCATAGCCTCCTACTACCAAACAAACCTCTCTACCATCTTCTGAGATCTTCTGAGATCTTTGTGAGATTGAATGTTCATAATGGATAAACTTTGTGGCCTTTCTCGATGAATAAGATAAATAATTCCTATCAGTGGGATTTCCCTCCTGCAGAACGTGACATGCAATTGAATGGAAAAATACTTATCTGTTGAACCATGCAAATTAGATTACATTGTGCTTCCAATTTTATGCCTCCAGTAAAATCAGTTGGGAAGATGGCTGGTTTCCAGATGAAAGTGTAGATCACCACTTGCTGTGTCAGAGTGTTTGAATAAGTTGCATTTGTTCCCAGGATAGTTTCTGCCCAGAGCTTTGTACAACTGCCTTGTATTTGGAAGTCGTTGCCACTGGGCTGGTGTTGCAAGATGGAGCTACTCACACTGATTCATTTATAAACCGCCTAGAAAGCAGAAAAATACATCATGCCCGTTCCGAAGAGGAAACGATGGGTTCTGAACACCATGGAGGAGGGACAAATATTTGGTCTAAGGTTTAACAAATGTCTGAAAGCAGATGTGAATGAGAGAGAGAGAGATAGAGATATTAAGAAAGGGTGGGACATCTATGACTATGACTCGAGATATGCTGTACTGCCAAAGCTAAATGGATAGAGAGTGGCACAGAAAGGAGGGTGTTGAAAGAGCATAGAAATCTGAAAGTGCTTTAATGGACCAAGTCATGAATAACTCCGAATATTTTATTCTATTCCAGATTCCACGGAGCTGCCGAAAAGACTCAGCCTGGACAGCTCCTCCTCGCTGGAATCTCTCTCCTCGTCTCAATCGGTCTCCAATGCAGCAGGACAGATGAACCCACCGTTCTCCCCCACTTACGGGGACTCGATGGCCTCCGACGCCATCTCTGTGTACAGCCTCAGCTCCATCGCCTCCTCCATGAGCTTCGCGTCCAAGACGGACATCACCGGGGAAGGGGTGCTCCAGCGGGGGAGGCTGGACTACGAGAGGCCGAAGAATGTCTACCCGCACAAGGCGGCGGCGATGTTGGCGAGTGGCTCTTCCCCACAGTCGAACAACGCGAGCAGGGACGAGGAGGAGTACGATGGCTTCTCCATCATCAGCAGCGAGCCGCTGAGTCTGTACACTGATAGCCTCAAGGCGTCTGCCTCGGCCGACAAAGAGAGGACTACTGAGCCCAGCCACAGTCTGGGCGACAGGCACACGCTCAAAGCAAACGCGAGCGCATCCAGCTCCCCGGCTAAAATGGTGCTCATCCCCAGTGCAAACTCACCCTTCCAGAAAGTGGGGTCCAGAAATAAACTGCCGAGCTCAGACACGGGCGAGTCCGACCAGTCCAGCACGGAGACGGACAGCACGGTGAAGTCTCAGGAGGAGAAAGTGTCCAAACTTAATCCCCAGGAGTTGGCGCAGAAGATCTTGGAGGAGACGCAGAGCCACCTGCTCGCTGTGGAGCGACTGTATCAGAGCAGCGGGCCAGGCAACCAGAGGAGCTCCACTGAGGTGGACAGCAGCGCGGTGGGTCATCACGGACCCTCATCGTCTTTTAAGTCTTCGGACACGAGTGCGTTCAGCAAGCCCCCGGCCAGCACTGGGCAGAAGAAGCAGCCGTCTCCTGTCCCTGCAAAACCAAAGCCTCCCACACGCAGCTCCTCGCTGCAAAAGGTCAACTCAGGAAGCAGCACCCCGACCAGCGACACCACCGAGGCGGGGATGTCAGCGGGGGACAGCAGGCAGACCACAGCCCCCTCGTCCCCGGTGATGGATCCATGCCACTCGCCCGCTTTCCCACCCGACCAGTCGCCGGTGAAGATTAAATACCCCAGCTCCCCGTACAGCGGCCACATCTCCAGGTCTCCGAGTTCCGGGCAGCAGTCCCCGGCCGGGAGCAACCCTTCCCCAGCCCTGTCCTACTCGTCGGCCGGCTCCGCTCGCTCCAGCCCGGCCGACATCCCCGACCTGAGCAGGCTGAAAATGACCGCCATCGACGAGAAGGTCAAAGCCGTCCATAACCTCAAAACTTTCTGGGCTAGTGCCACGCAGTCAGCGTCTAGACCTGTCCGCGCACTGCGCTCCAACCCTTCTCTCGCCGGCTCCAAGGCAGATGCTCTAAGTTATTTGAATCTCTCTCCGGCCAGGCGCGCCAAGAAGGAGGGGAAAGAGGACAGGCTGGAACTCAAGGAATTTTCCAAGATCCCCCACTCAGACAAGAAGGCCCAGAACGGCAGCGGAGCTCACCAAGAGACCAGTAAACCCGCAGACACAACGCAACCAACAAACAGCCTTCAGAGGGAGGTGCGCCCGTTGAGACTCCCCTCCGGGAATGGTTATAAATTCTTGTCTCCTCGAAAGTTTCTTCCCACCTCGAAATGCTGAAACCACCTGAACCAGCCATGCCATTTTCTTTAGTGTTCATTGCCTGATGTCCTTGTGGGACGAGCATGTTACAAGTCTACAGCGTCGCGCAGGCAACCCTTTGTAAACTGAACGTTTCTGTGTGGCGTGAACAGTACTACAAATTTTTATACTGTTAAAGAAAGAAAAAAGCAAAAAAAAACCTCCTGTGTACAAATGTCATATTTTTATTGAATCCAGAATGGCATTTTGCCTTGTTTCTTAGTCATTTAATGGTTGATATTGGTTTATAAATGTCAAAAGAAAATCACATTGCAATGTCATCCACAGTCATAGTATTTGTTGGAAGTACATAATAAACTAGGCTTGACAGTTTTAGGTTGCACCCATTTTTTTTATTGATAATTTTTATTGATCCCTTTTTAAAATTAGGACATGTGATGCAATATTTTGGTGCATTTCAGGGGTGTGGGTGACTTTTATATTGTCGCCTTGCACCAACAAAGATGGAGAGTTGTCCTTCCATCCAGGTCACAGGATTTCCCCCCTTGCTTTCAAAACACCATTGCTAATCCACTCAGCAACGCAGCCATGAGGGGTGTAGGTCGGCCTTATAATCATTGCAAAATAATCGGCTCAGATTACTGGCCTCACTCGCCCCTGGATTCTTTGCAAAATAGTTCTTCGCCTTTAGGCTATAACAGCCTCCATCTTTAATTCAACCACCCCTCTATAACTCACCCAACCCTCCACATTTCCATGTGTAATAACAGTGAATGGTAGAACCCTTATCACTTGGTGGAGGGTTCCTTGGGGCTGTTCTGCTGGTTTAAGTGAATTGTAGAGACTGGGACATGCCTAAAGGTGACCATTATTTAACATTGACATCTGAAGCTCAAGAACAAGTGTCTGCTCTGGGCTGAGATGTAGACCGGAGCGAGGATCCATCCAATCTCCCAACACAAACAGTTTTGACTTAAAATCAGAACTAGATATGGATATGATATGAAATGATGGCATTATTGAAGTAGGGTTTCCATTAATTATTGTCAGCAGCCAAACAAACCTCCAAACAAACGATGCCATTGACGACCAGCCCCGCCCTTGTTCTGAGCTATTCCATCCTCTGTCCTCCCACCAATGTTGGATTTAATACAAACAAGCACATTTGGAACTCTCCTGATTTCCAGATTGCCTCTGTAGATTACGATTTATTATTTGGAGAAATTGCTCTCTGGCTGATGAGAAATGTTGGAGGACACTTGTGAGATGGCTTTTAATCAGATCAGGGAGGGAGTCGAGAAAGAATCGTGAAACCTAAAACTCTCAAGCCTAGAAGTATTAGCGTGTCTGTTAAATATGCTCTTGATGGTTGTTGCATAGAATTCTAGGCAAAGCATAATGTAGTGATATGAATTCTAAAGTAAGTGATGAGAAGAACGGGCGGGGTGAGGCAACCGGAGAGATACTGCTGTGTGTGATCCATGTGGTGGCAGGTACTGTCTTGTGGTGTGATCAGTAGTATCGCAGCCTTCCCATGCAGCTGTGTCTGGTTGCTGCACACCAGAGGGCAGGCGTGCAGCATCTTTGTCAGCCTGTCTGCTCACTTCAGCACTGATCCACTGCACCAGATGCGACTTCTGTGAGTCGCTTCAGTGCTTTGCAACGTTAATGGTATTTTCTATTGTCTTCCCCGTCTTCTCCCCCACTCAAATTTATTTTGTAAAGTTCCCTTGTGACACACTTGTTATTTATATTGTATGGATGCTTTATGCACGCAGTCTCAATGATTTCCTGACCTTGTGCCCTTCTGACCCTGGGCTGAGATCAAACACTACTTATAACAAAGGTGGCAAGATCACGTCTCCCTGATATTGTTTGATGCTTCCATCTCTGAAACCTCTGTCCCTATCTCCAGAGTTAAGGGCCTGTCCCACGAGCATGTGACTCCATGCGGCAAGCGCGACCTAACGTGGTCGCTTGAGCCGTAAGGCCTCGCGGGGCCGGTCCCACTTCGATCGCCGGAGCCATATGAAGTTGTGCGGAGCTGGTCCCGACATCGCGCGGGTCTCCGAACAACTGACCGTGTTCAAAAATTCCGCACGGCAACGGCCTGCCGGCCCGCAGCCGCCTCGACGCCATACGTCACGCGCGAACTTCCCGCGGACTTCGCTCGAACTTCATGTCACTCACTCGACCTCCGCGCGGCCCTCCGCTTCTGGTTAGGTCGCGCTTGCCGCATGGAGTCGCATGCTCGTGGGACAGGCCCTTTCGTTTCTCCAAAGTTTTTAAATGTCCTGAGTTTTATCAATGCTCACTCATCTGGCACCCAAATCCTGTCTGATGCAAAATCCCAGTCGCCAGTCCCCCCCGTCCCCAATTCCTTTGGGCTCACACGGCTCCCAATCCCCCATCCGGCCCATCCCACCCCTGCAGTCCTCAGTCTCAGGTATCACACTGTTCCTCCGACAGTGCGTCCCTTCTCACTTCACCGTCAGTGGCAGGTCTCTGTAGCTACATTCCCTGCTTCACCTTCGCTGCATCTTTCTGCACCTTTACATGACTCCTGAAAATCTACCTCTTTAATCTTGCATTTCATCACCTCCCGTAACCAACTTGCACATTTAGTTGCCCTATCTAGTTCTCTTCCTGCCACTGACCACCCCCTCCGTGCCCTGCCTTTTCTGAAGTGCCTTGGGACATTTTATCACGTCTTAGGTGCTAATGTAAGAGTGAGTTGCCTTTGTTACTGGATTTTTAAATAATGAGAAATATCCATAATGGACAAGATGCCATGCGGAAGTGTTTTTGTATTATTGTATTGTAATGCAGTATAAACCATTCAGACTCCCTTTACCAGGGGTAGATCATGGGGTTCCAGATATCTTGTTGAAACTACCTCTTCTGTCGATCAAATTGATTCGCAGGAGATTGGCGATAGTAGATTGCTTAGGCATTGCTCTTCCACGACTCACATCAATGGACCAGGATATATTTGGATCTTTTGTCTTTTCTGTTCAAATATTCGATTTGGAGTGGATTTGAACAGCGTGAAAACGTTCCACATGCCAATCCCTCTCCCTCTACCCAATCTTACCACTGTGTCCATTTCCCATTCCAATGTACCTCTCCCTAGTCCCTGTCTATCTGCAAGGTTAACCACTTGGGTACAGTACATTCTGTGGGCAGGGAAACAGTGTCAGTAATAGCAATGTAATGTCCCTAATGCAGTCTTTGTTTTCTCTGTGTGATGTGGCTTCAGTCGTGAATAAGCAACCATATTGACATCTCAAGGCATGTCACCAGGAGAATTAAATCACTTTACCCGTTGCCATTCCAATTCTCACTTAGCTGGAAGCATGGATGCTAGACTTGGTGAGATGCTGCATCTTGGTCATGAAGTGCCCTGAAGACAGCTCCCACCTGATTCACTTGGAGTAAGAAATGCTGTGTGTTGAAGGTGACTCCGGTATCGTAGCCACATTGGCCAGACTGGCCCTGTCCCTTTGTCCAGATGAGTGTGAAAGAGCCTCGGAAAGTCCTCCTGATATTCCTGCCACCCTGTAACCCACGTGTAGGAAGGAACTGCAGATGCTGAAGATAGACACAAAATGCTGGAATAACTCAGTGGGGCAGCATCTCTGCATAGAAGAAATGGGTGACGTTTCGGGTCGAGACCCTTCTCTCGATCCGTAACGTCACCCATTCCATCTATCCAGAGATGCTGCCTGTCTGGTTAAGTTACTCCAGTATTTTATGCCTGCCCTATAACCCATGTTTGTTTGTAAGGCCATAGATTGAGAGAATTCTTTGCTTTCCAAACAACAAGGACTTCAAAGATAATTCATTGCATATTGGTCGATGCTGCCATCCACAACCCTCCTCCGTCTCTTGCCTTTGTGTTTTTGAACAATTAGAAAACTCTACTTAAAATACAGCATGATCAGGTGTTTCAGTGCAGTCACAAATTGCTTTATCTTCACTATTTTTGCTAACTTCCAGTTTTCCTATCCAGATCCACGTTGTGTTAGATCATTTACACAGCTCTCTCTCTTTGAGTCTTATTGCTGAGATGAATAATATTGTTTGTCCGTCCATAATAATAGCATCTTGGTATAACCTTACAGAATATCAGGTGGGGTCCGCTCTATGTTTTCCAGTCAGTTGATAAACGGACTTGTTTTCTTAAAGCCGATGGCCTGAAGTAACATTGATGGAGCCTGAGACCACGTACGGTTTGATCACCCGAGTTAGCAATGAGATTTAGAGCCTTTGAGAGAGAGTCAAGTCCATTCAGGGACCTTGTCACCACAGTGAAGTATGTGCAGCTGATGCATTGGCAGAGCCTGGCGATGGGGTTGTATCTGGAGTTAGAGAGACCTGAAGCCTGTGTGATCAGAACCATCAGAACCAGGAGCCCACGTGCTCAAACCCACACAATGACGGGCGATTGCCGACTCGGCACTCCACACAGGTCTGGACATGATGTACCTGGGGTCAGGGCACTTAGATGTTCAGGAAGACTTGGAGCCTGTATGATCAGCACACACGGAGACCAGCAGCTCACTCGCTCAAACCCACACAATGACCAGAGATTGCTGGACATGGTGTACCTGCCACACTTGTTCACCCTCAACTCATTTGCAACTCATTTCCTGGGCCTTCAGGTGGACCTGGGTCTGTGTACCTGGGAGCTTCAGACACCTGCACATGTAAGCACAGCATGTGTGTCATACTGACAAAGTGGTGTCGTAGATATGATAGTTCAATCCAGCATTCCTTTACTCTGCTGTGCGATTCCAGGAACGTTGCTCATGAAGGTGTATAGATGCTGTCAGTATATTAACATTTCCTGGACCTGTTTCCATCCAATAGGCAATTATTCTATTCACCATCTCATTCCCCACATTAAGTATCTGGGTGAACCTATCCTAAATGTTAGTCAGAATAAGGAGTCTGAGTTCATTCTGTCCATTCACTCCACAGACGCTGCCTGACCTGCTGACAAGTTCCTCTGGCACTTTGGTGTATTATTGTCACGTGTACAGAGGTACAGTGAAAAGCTTTTTGTTGTTGTGTGCTATCCAGTCAGTGAAAAGACTATACATGATTACAGTTCACTGATACTGTGGGCAGCAGGCCTAGCTCACCGGCCATGGAACCAGGAGATGGAAGCCGCCAAGCCCGGCCCCTTCTGGCCCTCGAAGACGGGAACTGGAGAGGAGGTGGAGGGTGTCGGTGATGGACACTGGACAAGGGATGGTAGGAAGAGGAACCGGGGGGGGGGGGGGTCCTTACCTTCCATGCCCTCAACATCGCCCTCAACCCAGGGGCACGAAGATTTAAGAGGGCCTGGCGAGGGGAGTGACGGCGGTTCACGGGACGATCGGCTGGAGGCGACAGCTACAACGGGCCTTCATGGCCAGCTGCAGCCGGGACTGTGAAATGATGCCAACACCTGGGTTATTTCTACGTATTATGTACTTAATAGACTAGGCATGGCAATAATCTTACTGATCTTAAAGAGAGCGGAGTCAGGGGATATGGGGAGAAGGCAGGAATGGGGTACTGATTGGGGATGATCAGCCATGATCACATTGAATGGCAGTGTTGGCTCGAAGGGCCGAATGGCCAACTCCTGCACCTATTGTCTATTGATCTGTATGCAAAAAAGAATTTCACTGTCGACTAGTACACAAGATAATGAAAGAGCCATTGAACAGGATAAGGGGAATAACAGCACAAGATAGAGTCCAGTAAAGTCTGATTAAAGATAGTCCAAGGGTCTTCAAAGATGTGGATGGAAGGACAGGACCATTCTCCAGTTGGTGATAGGATGGTTTAGTTGACTGATAACAGCTGGGAAGAAACTGTCTCTGAATCTGGAGGTGTGCGTTTTCAGATTCTTGTACCTCTTGCCAGGGGACAGAAGAGTTGGATTGGTATTTGGTTTCACAGTCGTGGCTCAAGAAGGAATTAAGAAGGGGGATGAGAGTGCAATCTTGCCGGGCACCAGTGTTGAGGATTATCATAGAGGATGATTTGTCACCTGTCCTCACGGATTGTGGTCTGTTGGGGCAGGGAGTCGAGGATCCAGTTCAAGAGGTGAGTGCTGACTCCATGTTCCACGTGTTTGGAGATGAGCTTGGATAGGATAATGGTATTGAGAGCTAGAGTCTGGGAATAGAAGTCTGATGTAGCTGTTTCTTTTATCTAGGTGTTCCTGGGATGAATAGGGCCAGGGAGATGGCATCGCTAGCTGTGGCGAACTGCAGTGGATCAAGGTTGCTTGGTAGGCTGCATTGAATGCATTATATAACCAGCCTTTCAAAGCATCTCAGCATCTTTGCCTCTCAGAGCCTTTCAGCCTCTTTGTGTTATGCCCTAAACATTAGTGTTGAATTTAATCCTATATCTTAACCTCAAACCCAGGGAAAACTTTTGTAAATGCATTGTTCATTTACTAAGTTACCCTCGAAGGGTTGGAATTAATATATGTTATTAAACCTTAATACTTTTCTCCCCCAACCAAAGTTTGCAAATGTGTCATGAGCCAGCAACTGTTTATACAACCTTTTTGAACTCGGCAAGAGGTGCTAAATTATCCTTTTCTGCAGTGCTGTCTTTGCAGATAGTACAGTGCCAGTGCATATATAACAGTTAACATGCTGATATTGGCTCCTGTAAATCAATCTAGTTTTTAATTTTCAGCTGTGCCGGTACTCTGAGGTGTCACAAAAAATCCACTGCTTTATGTAAATTGACAGAGTAAAGGGAGCTCATGGATGTAATGCCTTTTGCAAAGAAGGGCTTGAGTTACTGCAGAGGTTGCAGTTGTTCTCTTCCTATCCACGGCTTTGATCCTGCTGCAGAATAGCAGGGGACACATTCTGAAACCTACTGTGAATAATGTGTGGATGATGAATCATGATTCCACCCCACTGAAGGATTCCTGCCCTGAGCGTGTTTTGAAAGCAGTTCTGCCCGTTCATTCCTGATCAGAGATCATTTTTCAGTCATAACTCTACCTGAGTCACTTGTGTTATGAACTTGCAATAGTGATTGAAGGCTGCGTTCTTCCATGATTTATTTTTGGGCCTATTTATGAATGTTCTTGGAAGCGTAGTTTACAGAAAGAGTCCCTGTCCTTGGAATGAGATACTTCCTCATACTTGGTGTCAACCTGTGGCGCTTTACAATGGCAAACACAGCAAGCATTCTGAACATTTGTGCTTGCATTTACTGGTGGAACCTTTAGTTCATTTTACCTGTGATTCTCTTGACAACCTGGAAGCATGTTTCTGAGTCCTTATGAACTGCTGGCACCCAAGAGGTGCTGTCACATTATGGCCCAGAGTGTTCATGATCTGTTATAACTGCAACCCTTGTTTACACCAAGTAGCAATAGTTCTCTCAGAAATATGAGCCCAAACTGGTCTCAAAGATGTTTTGGAATTTGAGCTAAAATTCGTCACACTTGAATGACTCCAGTAGCTTAGGAATCTTTCACAAGCTCGTTCCAGGGTTGTCGTGTGCATTTAAACGCGCTTTCCCCAGCATTGAGAAACCAGGTCAGTTGGACAATAATTGATACATCAATCAGAATAGCTCCAGAATGGAAACGGGATGTTGAAGACAGTGTCTGTAGAGAAAGGAACTCGGTTAATGTTTGAAGTTAATGACCTTTTATCAGTACTTTAATGTTAGAACCACAAGAGGCGAATGAAAGGTTGGAACCCCAACAGGTCAACTCTGCTTCTTTGGAGACACAACAAACTGCAGGTGCTGGAATCTTGAGCAAAACACGAAGTGCTGGAGGAACTCAAGATTCAAGAGAGTTTATTGTCATGTGTCCCTGATAGGACAATGAAATTCTTGTCTTCCAAGGGGTCAGGAACACAAAGGGCCCACCATCAGTGGAGGGAATGGACAGATGACGTTTCAGGTTGTGACCCATCCACGGACACCATCTGCCCTGCTGAAAGTCTCAAGTATTTTTGGTCCTTATTTCAGATTTGCACTTGGTGTAGTTGTTTCACCTTGTGTGTAACTACGGGGCCAGCCTTAAACTTGGCCCTAACGGTCCAGGCTCCGGACCAAGCTGAAACACATCCCCTGACCCATTGCAACAGCTTTGATCTACCTCTAATCCAACGTGAGGCTGTAAAAATCTGTGTACAAATCTCTTCCTGTTGGAAACAAGAGGTGCTTGCACTGGGTATTCTAGGCTTAGAACATCATTTGCGTGTGTGTGGAGCAGTACTGTGCAGCATTGACACGGAGCTCCATTGAGTGTACGTGGTCACAGAGAAGTCGGACTGCTTCAGACCGGGATCAGTAATTACAGCCTTGTGCAGTGTCTGCTCAGGTGATGAGGTGTGAGCTTCTCTGGGTTCAAGGAACCCTAACATGTTGGCAAACACATGGCAGTGCAGGGTGGTGAGAATAAACAGTGATTGGAAATATACTTTTTGCTCAAGAAGATGCAGGATGCAGTATGCAGTATGAAATCTACCTGATCAGTTGTATAGCTGCTGGCATTTGATGCCTTTTGATACATTAATGGTCAGAGATCATCCATAGATTCTGGAGAGAAGGCAGGTACAGGATACCGAGTTGGATGATCAGCCATGATCATATTGAATGGCGGTGCAGGCTCGAAGGGCCGAATGGCCTACTCCTGCACCTATTTTCTATGTTTCTATGTTTCTTATTTTAATCTTAATTATAGCTGCACAATGGAGAGTCCAGTTGCTTCCTTCTCAACGACTGATTTAGTGATTTCCACACCCTGAACAGCAGTTGACACACACTCACACTCCCTCAGTCCCACACTCCCTCAGCATATGTCATTCTAATTCATGGCTAAAGTTGCACAATTTCACATTATATATATGTATATATATATGTGTGTGTGTGTGTATATACACATACACACACATATATATGTGTGTATATATATATATATATATATGTGTGTGTATGTGTATATACACACACAACACACACACATATATATATATATATATATAATATATATACACACGCACATATATACATAAATAACATTTCCAGTGTCAAATCATCCATACTTTGCCATTGTTATACTCTGGTAATTTTTGACAAGACACATCTCTGAAGATGTTAGCAAGTGAAGGGAAATCAAGACTGAGTGAATGGACTGTAAATGGGTGAGAGAGTCAGGGAGAGGAGGGGTGCGTTGGTGTGGCAAAAGCAGGGTCGGTGAGCCCGGGGCTCCCGTTTGTGTTTCGAGGTTCAGGATGGTGCTGTCGGTGGATATTTTCTGCCCCAATTGCAGTGCATCCACCATTACTGCCCTCAGCTGGTCAACCATTGCAACCTTGAAAGTTGAAGGTTTGCCATTGCCTATGCAAGCGAGATATATAATCACCCCAGCAAACAAAATGCATTATTCAAATTAATTCTGTGATACTAAGATGTTAAGATTTTTTTTGGCCTTTTTTTTGTCTTTCATAACCACATACAAGTAGAAAAGTTGGGCAGTTTCCCACTACACGATGCTGTGGAACTTCAGTGCTGACCCTGGAGTTCTAGACTGTAAATAATAAAAATAACCTGTAAACTTGTATATATCTGATTTTATTTGGACACACTGGTTGTCTGAAACCCATTCTCTTCCTTTTTATGGTTTATTTATATGTACATATCTCAGTATTTTTTACAGCAGACACATTTTAATGGGTACCTTTCGATTTGCTTCACACCTGACCAACTGCTTAGGACGAATTTATAAAAGAACTGACGAAGGTGATCAAGATGCTTTATGCAAGGCAGACTTTAACCATGCTGATACAATGGCCATTCTTGTAATACAATATACAGTATCAATTATAATATGCAATTAAAATGTTACAGAAATAGAATTTGGGATACAAAGTTATTACTAAATAAATGCATTGAAACCGGCTAATTTAGACTCTATTTCATGACTGCTATCTTTAATACAGAAATGTTACAAAATTGCCTGTTTGTAGAAACAAGGAACTGCAGATGCTGATTTACAAAAAAGACCCAGAGTGCTGGAGTAACTCACCGCATCAGGCAGTATCTCTGGAGAACATGGATAGGTGATGATTCGGGTCTGAACAAGGGTTCCAACCCAAAACGTCTACTGCTTGATGTTCTCCAAAGACCCGTTGAGGTACTCCAGCTCGTTGTGTCCATGTTGGCCTCTTTGTGTTGGTGATGATAAACGTCCATTGGTCAAGTGGTACAGACAGGAACTGCCCACTGACAACAATATTGACTGAGTGGGTCATTGACCAGTGATCCACCTCGAGATGTCATTCCATAAATTTAATGCAGAATATGAAGCTGGCAGTACCAAACAAACATTGAACATCTACAGAACCAGGCACTAATCACTCAAAGGTAGGTGAAGAGCAGATAATGGGGTCTGCGATCAAGCTGCTATTGATGATACGAGATTCAATAATGCCTCCCCCAAAAGTGTGTGGCCTCGAATTCTTTATCAGTTGTGTGACCTACTGCTGCCTGGATTGATTGAAATCATCATATCAATCTCACTCCCTGTGGCACTGTGCTGGCTGGGAGGAGATTGTACGCACTTGAAACCAGTACGGCACGGAAATCAATAAAATGGGTGTGCGTTGGCAGATTTATCATTTTTACAATCTTCTCAAAAGGCAGAATTTTTCACCCTGAAATTCTCATCCAATAGTCTCACCCTTTCAAAATTATTCCCTTTGCTTAACTTGCCGCCACCACCACCACCATCTCTGCTATCTAAAACTAACTTGTTTCTCACTTTAGATAGACATAAGGTGCTGGAGTAACTCAGCGGGTCAGGCACCATTTCTGGAGAAAAAGGATGGGTGACGTTTCGGGTTGGGAACCTCTCTCAAGGTTCTGATGGAAGTCCTAGCCCTGAACTGTCTGCTGCTTCTCTTTCCACAGATGTCACCTGGCTCTGCCAGTGTTTCCAGCATTTTTCTGTTTTATTTTCATCTTCAAGTTGTCTTGCTATATTTGAAAAAAATACACAAGGCTTCTGCATCTATTTTGAGTCTGTCCCGGCAGATTGGCTTTTAAGAAGTTGATAGCCAGCTTGTGTTTCTCCACATGTAGACTAGACAATGTCAACTCCAGCCAAAAGAGGCTCCCACAATGCAGATCATTAGCTTGGCTTCAGAGCTTGAGTTATAGGGAGAGGATGGATAGATTAGAGATACAGCGTGGAAACTGGCACTTTGGCCCACCGAGTCCGCACATATTAATACTCTACTACACTAGGGACAATGTTACAGTTATACCAAGCCATTTTACCTCCATACCTGTACGTCTTTGGAGTGTGGGAGGAAACCGAAGATCTCGGAGATAATACATGCGGTCACGGGGAGAACTACCAACGCCGTACAGACAGAACCCGTAGTCGGGATCGAACCCGGAACTCCGGCGCTGCAAGCGCTGTACTGTAAGGCAGCAACTCTACCGCTGCGCCACCATGCGACCTGGGACTTTCTTCTTTGAAGCGTAGGAGGCTGAGGGGAACGTCATTGAGGTGTACAAGGTCACGAGGGGCAAGGATAAAGTTTCACCCAGGGTAGAGGATTCTAAATCTACAGGGCATAGGCTTAAAGTGAAAGATGAGAGGCTTGTCTGTATCTGGAACGAGCTGCCAGAGGAAGCTACAGATTATGACTTTTCAAAGACATTTGGACAAAAAGCAGGATAGGAAATGTTTCACGGGCAAGTGGCCAAATGAGGGCGAATGGCCATAAGGTCATAAGGAATGGGAGTAGAATTAGGCCATTCGGCCCATCAAGTCTACTCTGCCATTCAATCGTGGCTGATCTATCTCTCCCTCCTAACCCCATTCTCCTGCCTTCTCCCCATAACCTCTGACACCTGTACTAATCAAGAATGTATCTTTGCCTTAAAAATATCGACTGACCTGGCCTCCACATCCTTCTGTGGCAATGAATTCCATAGATTCACCACCCTGTGGCTCATATTGACCAGCCGAATATGCCAGCCTGGTCAGCATGGACAGGGTGGGCTGAAGGGTCTGTTCCTGTGATATACAGCTCTATAACTCAATCATGTCTAAAGCCCAGGACTGAAGCTTTCTGCACCTCGTGGGTGATCGCAGAGCTGGTTAAGTCTGCTGCCAAGGCTGACTTTAAATATTTCCCCTCAGTGATAGCTCTTACATTTCATCAATTAATGAGACAGATTGACAAATTACTTATTGGTCTTTGCAGAAACAAATTCAATGGCAAACTAATTAGCATTTTAACCACATTTTGATACAGTGCCTTACCTAAACTTCATTTCATTCCAAAAGTTCCACATTTATTTCAAGTTAAGTTTTTCCTCTTTATTTGGGGGGGGGGGGGGGGGGGGGTCGGACTGAGTGTGTCGGATGAGGGGGAGGAGAGGAGAGAGAGGATAGAGGGGGAGATTTGGAATCCCAGCTGAATGTGGTGAGAGACCTATCTGACGTTTCACCGGTTAAGAATGCGCCCAATGTATATTTTATAGTTCATTCCAGGAGTTGTTTTGGGTTGTATTAATGATCAGACTTCTTTTTGAATTTATATGGTAATGATTATTGGTTTTGAAAATTCATGACTGATGTGGTTGTTTTTTTTAATTTCCCCGTGTTTTCTCAGCATTGTAGCATTGATAGGACGAGAATCCATTTGCGCCCATATGGAAAAAGGTGCTTGTACAGGGAAACAACCCCCCCCCCGCCCCCCCGCCCTCCTCTCCATTCACTGTCATGTTACTGAAACAGAACATTTAAATTGCCAGTAAATTGCATAGAACATAGAACAGTACAGCACAGGAACAGGCCCTTCGGCCCACAATGTCCGTGCCGAACATGGCACCAAGTTAAACGAATCTCCTCTGCCTGCACATGATCCATATCCCTCCACTCCCCACATATCCATGTGCCTATCTAAAAGCCTCTTTAAAGCCACTATCGCATCTGCCTCCACAACCAACCCCAGCAGCGAGTTCCAGGCCCCCATCCCTCTCTGCCTAAAGCACTGAGAACCTCACCGTAAGATTGACAAGATACTCATGTCATCTTGTAAGTGTTACCCCTAATTCCTTTTCTTATTTCCAGAGATTTACAGAGCGTGTTGTTGGATTCGCTGGCGGAGGTTCCTCGGAGTTTGAATTGTTGCTGCAATCTGCACACGGTAAGAGCGAGCCCTCTAGACATGACCGTTGAATGGGATGTCCTCAAATTATCCGTTGCCTCCCCACTGTGGAATGAGAAATTTAATTTAGTGATTTGAATTCTATGAATTCAGTCTTGGCCATATGTTGTGTGTATGGGTGTTCAAGAGGGAACTGCAGATGCTGGAGAATCGAAGGTAGACATGATTGCTGGAGAAACTCAGTGGGTGCGGCAGCATCTATGGAGTGAAGGAAATAGGCAACGTTTCGGGCCAAAACCCTTCTTCAAACTGTTGTGTGTATGGAATGGGCTGGACCATCTCCGACATCTATCTACCGTTTCTCGATCTCACCATCTCCATCACAGGAGACAGACTATTGACCGACATCTACTACAAACCTACTGACTCCCATAGCTATTTAGACTACACTTCTTCCCACCCTGCGTCCTGTAAAGACTCTAACCCCTACTGCCGCATCTGCATGCAGGATGAGGTTTTCTATACAAGATCATCAAAGATGTCCTCATTCTTTAGGAAACAGGGGTTCCCCTCTTCCATTATAGATGAGGCTCTCTTTAAGGTCTCCTTGATGTGCCGCAGCTCTGCTCTTGCTCCCCCTTCCCCCATTTGCAACAAGGACAGAATCCCCCCTTGTCCTCACCTTCCATCCCATCAGCCGTCACGTACAGCATATAATCCTCCAACATTTTCGTCACCTCCAACGGGATCCCACTACTGGCCACATCTTCCCATCTCCACCCCTTTCTGCTTTCCGCAGAGACCGTTCCCTCCGCAACTCCCTGGTCAACTCGTCCCTTCCCACCCAAACCACCCCCTCCCCAGGCACTTACTCCTGCAACCGCAGGAGATGCAACACCTGTCCCTTTACCGCTCCCCTTGACTCCATCCAAGGACCCCAACAGTCTTTTAAGGTAAGGCAGAGGTTCACTTGCACCTCCTCCAACCTCATCTACTGTATCCACTGTTCCAGGTGTCAACTTCTGTAGAGCGCCGAGACCAAGCGCAGGCTCGTGGAGGTACAACGTTCCCGACATGATTCCTTCAATGAGAAAATTATTTATACTGAGTTTGTGATGTAACTAAAACTGTCAAAGACACTTGGACTCACTCCAAGATAGGAGGAAGCCAGGCAAATATGTTACTGTAGTAATGTGGTATCAATAAGCCCTCCAATTTTCATAATGAGCACATCAGCTACCGTAGACATCTGTATGTGTTTCAAGTATAAATTATGAGCAATCTGATGGGAATGAAAGTTCCTGTGGGAGTACATCCATTTAGTTAGTGGATGAATTCCAGTTTCTCTCACGCTAATCATGTTAAGGACATTGAAGCTGATGATGATCGGGTATGTAGCTGTTTGGCAGGTCTACTTTTCCTATTACAGGTCCACCACCGATTTTCGGGCACCCGTGGTTCCAGAGCCTCGCAGTATTACCTGTTTGCCGGACCAACAGAGGTCACAGCCTTGTGGGTGGGGGGGGCCAAGACATCCGCCCGCAAAGTCGGCCGCGGAAGTCGGGTGTGGGAAGGCCGGAGTTTTCGGGGGGACATCCAGGGGGGATTTCATGTGCGCTCTCATAATTTTGGCTGGATTAAAGGGGATGCAGGACCACCAGTTGCCAGAAAATCGGTAGTGGACCTGGTACTATAGGGTGAGGTTCCCTCACCAATTGTCCAGCGGTGTCCCTTATTTGCAAATCAGTTGATGCATGCTCTACATCACAACAGGATCACTAATGGTGGGTGTCCCCCACTAACTGTAGCAGGTTGCACCTCACTTTTCATGCCTGGTTGAGATGCTCTCTTCCCATGGGGGCAACTAACTGGGCAGCCGACCCAAGCATCACCCTGCGGTGAGAATCCATCAGGGTGACTTGGACATGTTGGGTGAGTGGGCAGATGCAGTTTAATGTGGATAAATGTGAGGTTAAACAGGAAGGCAGATTATTATCTAAATGGTGTCAAGTTGGGAAAAGGGGAAGTACAACGGGATCTGGGGGTCCTTGTTCATCAGTCAATGAAAGTAAGCATGCGAGTACAGCAAGCAGTGAAGAAAGTGGCCTTCATAACAAGGGGAGTTGAGTATAGGAGCAAGGAGGTCTTACTGCAGTTGTACAGGGCCCTGGTGGGACAACACCTGGAGTATTGTGTGCAGTTTTTGTCTCCAAATTTGAGGAAGGACATTCTTGCTATTGAGGGAGTGCAGCGTAGGTTCACAAGGTTAATTCCCGGGATGGCGGGACTGTCATATGCTGAGAGAATGGAGCGGCTGGGCTTGTATACTGGGATTGTGGATGATCAGCCATGATCACATTGAATGGCGGTGCTGGCTCAAAGGGCCGAATGGCCTACTCCTGCACCTATTGTCTAAGCCTACTCATGGACAATACCTAGTCCTTGCAAAGCTCTGTGTGACTTTCCTGAACACTTTCTTCCTGACACCTGGTGGAAGTTGTGTCTCAGCTGCCGTGGCCTTTTGTGCATTCTGGCCCAGGCATCAGCATTCCAGGACTGAAGACAGCTTCCCGATATAAAACTTCCTCTATTGGCAAAGTGACTTCTCTGTAACTGAAAGTCTGAGGAAAGAAATTCTAAGCACTTCATGTACGATAAATCAATAAATGCAATGAGCATGTGTGGCATTGCAGTGAAGCTGAAGTCAAGGATACAAGAAACCATCTCCGACATCTCCCTCCCTTCTTTCAATTGAGTGCATTGTTTTCAATGTTTCCTGAAGCCTCCTCTCCAAAGTGAAACCAGTCTGGTGTACTCTTCCACCAGGTGATATGCCCCTCAGCGAAAGATGCCAGGATCCCACTACTAGCCACATCTTCCCATCTCCATCCCTTTCTACTTTCCGCAGAGACCGTTCCCTTCGAAACTCCCTGGTCAACTCGTCCTTTACCACCCAAACCACCCCCTCCCCAAGTACATTCCCCTGCAACCACAGGAGATGCAACACCTGTCCCTTTACCTCCCCCTCGACTCCACCCAAGGACCCAAGCAGTCTGTCCAGGTGAGGCAGAGATTCACTTGCACCTCCTCCAACCTCATCTACTGTATCTGCTGTTCCAAGTTTCAACTTCTCTACATTGGCGAAACCAAGCGCAGGCTCAGTGATCGTTTCGCCGAACACCTCCGCTCAGTCTGTCTTACCCTATCTGATCTCCTGGTGGCTCAGCACTTCAACTCCCCCTCTCATTCCCAATCTGACCTTTCTGTCCTGGGCCTCCTCCATTGTCAGAGTGAGGCCCAGCGCAAATTGGAGGAACAGCAGCTCATATTTTGCTTGGGTAGTTTACACCCCAGCGGTATGAACATTGACTTCTCTAACTTCAGGATAGCCCTTGCTTTCTCTCTCAATCCCCTTCCCCTTCCCAGTTCTCCCACTAGTCTTACTGTCTGCGACTACATTCTATCTTTGCCCCGCCCCCTCCCCTGACATCAGTCTGAAGAAGGATCTCGACTCGAAACGTCGCCCATTCCTTCTCTCCAGAGATGCTGCCTCACCCGCTGAGTTACTCCAGCATTTTGTGTCTATCTTCAATCAAAAAGTAAGCTGCATTTATCAACAATTTTTTTCACAACAATTTACTCCCCTCTCTTCTCTGTTGATTTTGTGACCAATCAACTTAAAATGTAATAACCCAATAACTCTAAAGGTTAAAAGCAACACCTGTTAAAAATGTAATACATATATTATTAATATAATATAGACCAAACAATTTGTGTCACGTTGCTGGAAAACTAAATAATGACGTTTGGTCCTCACATCCTTCGATTTGACAGTTCGCAGGACTATACTGGCTGCTGTACATGAAATAATTACATGCCTGCTGCTGCTGCTGTGACCACTGATGTACCACTGAAGCATCAATATATTGTATTCCAAGCCTTGAGACAAAGACCAACATTTCTGATTTACTTTCTATACTCGAGCACCGAGTTCTGCTCGTACATGAATGGGTGGCCCAGATGGTTGTGAAGTTCCCTCACACAGCCAGAGACCCGGATTCAATCCTGACCTCGGGTGCCATCTGTGCGTAGAGTTTGCACGTAGTCCCTGTGACCACGTAGGTTTCCTCCGGGCGCTCCGGTTTCCTCCCACATCCCAAAGACGTGCGGGTTTGCAGGTTAACTGGCCCTCTCTAAATTGCCCCTAGTGTGCAGGGAGTGGATGAGAAAGTGGGATAAAGTGGAACTAGTTTGAACAGGTAATCGATGGTCAGTGTGGGCCAAAGGGCCTGTTTTTGTGCTGTACCTCAAAAAAAATCAATTTGGGACCCTAATGCCCCTGTCCCACTTAGGAAACCTGAACGGAAACCTCTGGAGACTTTGCACCCCACCCAAGGTTTCCGTGCGGTTGCTGGAGGTTGCAGGTGGTTGCTGGAGGTTGCAGGTGGTTGTCGGAGGTTGCAGGTGGTTGCCGAAGGTTGCAGGTAGTGAAAGCAGGTAGGGAGACTGACAAAAACCTCCGGGAACCGCACGGAAACTGCACGGAAACCTTGGGTGGGGCACAAAGTCTCCAGAGATTTCCGTTCAAGTTTCCTAAGTGGGACAGGGGCATTACTCTTTGCTCCACACCAGATTAATGTCTCTCACCAGCTTAAAATAATCCTACTTGTCTTTTCTGTTTCGGTGGGGGAAATCTTCACTTTCCTGAGACCAGACTCAATTTGCCCAGCTAATTACTCAATCGATGTCCCTTAGTAATTTCTTGCTCCCATTGCTGCAACTAACTGTGCCTCCCCCATGAGTTCATGTGCAAGGTTTGATATTCAGCTCACTGTTCCATCATCCATTTCATTATTCTCTTTGGTGAAAAGCTATGGGACCTGGAGAAGAATGTTGCCTGTCACATCTACCCACTCTCTTTGGCCTCTGCTGAGCTTTGCTGCTGGTGGGAGTGCGAGAAGCAGACACCCATTTTGAACTCTCCCGTGTGGTGAGACTGGAGCTGAATGTAATTCCTTTGTCACTGGATGTCGTGTTGGGCTGGACTTGACTGATAGAATGGTTTAGTTGCCTGCAGGACTTGAGTTGGAATCAATGCACAGCAGAGTAATCTCCTCTATTCGGTCATTTTTTAGAAAATTCATAATTGATTTTACTTTAGACGTTAGAGATACTGCGGTGAAACGTGCCCTTCGGCCCACCGCGCCGACCAGCGATCACCCTGTATACCAGCACTATCCCACACACTAGGGACAATTTACAATTTTTTACCAAAGTCAATTAACCAACAAACCTGTATAGACAATTGATTGTAGGTGCAGCTACTTTGGCCCTTCGAGCTAGCACTGCCATTCAATGTGACCAGGCTGATCATCCACAATCAGTACCCTGTTCCTGTCTTCTCCCCATATCCCCTGACTCCGCTATCTTTAAGAGCCCTGATAGTATCAAGCTCTCTCTTGAAAGTATCCAGAGAACCGGCGTCCACCGCCCTCTGGGGCAGAGAATTCCACAGACTCACAACTCTCTGTTTGCCTGTACGTTTCTAGAGTGTGGGAGGAAACCGGAGCACCCGGAGAAAACCCACGCGGTCACAGGGAGAACGTACAAATTCCCTACAGACAGCACCCATGGTCAAGATTGAACACAGATCTCTGGTGCTGGTAACGAAGCAGCTTCCCCGCTGCACCACCGTGTCGCACTTGGAAAAATATTTGTGACTAGTTATTTTTTTTGACCTCATTCCGAAACTCTGTGAGATGACGATTTACTAATTACAAAACCAAGACTTTTGGATTGGAAGACCAGGTTTAAAAATACACCAAAGCAAGGTCAGCTACACAGTCTGAATTCAGCCAAGGTTGATTGATGCATGTTTGAGCAATGGATACGAATATTGCCCTCCAACCCCCTCCCAAACTATAGTTGATGCGGTTCTGCTAACACTCTCTGGAGTAATGTTCAGACAGATTTACTTCACCAACTAACCATACCGCAGTTTGCTGATATCAGCTGAGGTTATGTGGGTGCCACAGAAGGTGTGCCTTTGCTCTCCAGCCATGGACTTCGACTTCTTCATTACAATTAACGCCCGTCTCCTTTACAAGATATTTATGTGTTTTGGGGTTTTTGGAATTGGTTTATTGAGCACCATTCCAGTGGAATGCTCGAATGGAACTGATCTTGGTTTGAACAGCTGGCAACAATGTAGAGAAAGGCAATGTAATGGTTGCCTCAGGTGTGGAAGATATATGGGTTGTCAGGGTTTAGAGGGGTGTCGGCCAAATGGGACTAGCCCAATATGCAAACTTGGTCGGCATGGACAAGATGGGCTGAAGGGCGTATTTCCGTGCTGTGACATGCAGAACAAACAGCTCTTCGGATGGGTCTTATATCATTAAACCTGTTTGGAGATGTTAATACTCTTTATGACGTTACACTTTGGCATTTCACTTGAATGAGTGATGAAAGGGTTTCACTTCCATTAGGTTTTGCTCATGGCCATCATTAATTGTGTTGTGTAACGGCTATAAAACTCTTTCACAGAAATAAAATTCATTGCCTCTTGAAGGAGTTCCGATTTTAATATTTTCACTTTTACTTGTAATTGTATTTATTTTAGTTGTAGCAATGTTGGTAATAATATCCCAGTGGGTTAGGCACGCAAATATATCACATGAAGATCACTATTGATTGAGTTGATATAATGAAAGATCAGATAAAAATTATGTTTCTCGATGGGATTCATTGCTTGTTCTGTTACTATAGTAAACCTGTACTGCAAACCTATTGAATAGCAAGATGATTAGAAAATAAATTTCAAAGAATAATGATGTGTGACTTGTATCCCATAAGTGGGCTGACCTGATATTTATCAAACTATTGTAAACAAGTTGTCAAAGGGACATAAATCATTGTTCCACTGGCTAGCAGAATGTGTACAGTTGAAATTATTTTTTTACAGTATAAAGAAAATTGGATTAAAAATGAATGATAATGAGACAATGCTACTTTGTGTTATAATTTCCATTGAAATTCAACCGGTGAGGATATGAATGGTGCAGTTTACAATTTGAGCCTTCATTTTGCCAGCTCGCCTGGGCCAGACAGACAAGGCTAAAATAAATGGGTTACACAGAATCTCAAAGGGATTATTAAGATGGACATTGAATACTGGCCTTGCAGTGATGTCTGCATCCCTTGAGTGAAAATTTAATTTGGGGCTCTTCAAATACAATAGATTTGTGAAATTATCTGTCCTGGTCTACGTACAGACTTGGTCCTAGTGAATAAATGTTTCTCCATAAACTGAATCTGCCTGACATCAAATCCAACAGTACTTACTTACTTACTTACTGCCTATTATGCCATAAAGGGCAGCAACAAAGGTCCTTCTGTCTGTTCTGTGCTAGCTTCCGGACACTACCCCAGGTCAGGTCTACAGTTCGACGCCAGGCGGTTTTTGGCCTCTCTCTTTTCCTTTTCCCTTCCGGTGTCCAGTGCAGGGCAATTCTTAGGATGCTGTCTGGTCCTAGCATCTGTGGATAGCCCTGGAAGTCCATCAAGCCCAGTAGTGTTGATTCCTTCAGTTGCTGTTTCCGTAACATATTTGTTTTACGAGACAGGGTTGTTAGCCCTGTGCTCAACCTCCAACCTGGAGGACCAGTGGATCGCTCTTCGTCTCACCTCTACCCTTCGACCTGTCCAGCATGGGAGACCCTAACAGGAGACGAATCTCCCGCTGGTATAGCTCTAGGGGTCACTGAGACACACAGGGTCGCTGACCACGACAAGGTTGCAATCCAATGGGGAGCAAATCCAACAGTGCCATGACCTATCTCTTCATTGCTTCATTCAACTACACATCTTTATACTTTTCGGGTAGAATGAGTATTTTGAGGAAAAACTTCTTTAAAATTGAGGTATGACCCAATGGCAGTACAGAATATGTTTCCATGTAAAGACCTCGGGATGAGCTGGGATATGGCACGTCTCAGAAGAATAGTCGTAAAATACTTTGGATGAAAGCCTGCAGTTTTTGGAAGTAGAACACGAAGAATTGGAGTAACTCAACGGGTGGCGTTTCGGATCGAGACCTTTCAGCCACACTCTGAAGAATGGTCTCGGCACGAAACACCACCCATTACTTCTCTCCAGAGATGCTGCCTGTTTTGTGCGTGGGAGCTTGGGTGCGTCCCGCAAGCACCGAGACGGTAATAAATAAACGTCTGTCCCCGCGGTGGGGGTGAATCACCCTGCTGTGGGGGTTGGGGTCTGATGGCAGTGCATCGCGGTCAGTGACTGTGGGACATCCTGCGGGTGGAGACGGAGGAGAGAGAGAAGGGGGAGAGAAGGGGAGAGAGAGAAGGGAGATGGGGTGGGGCAGAAGTGGGGGAGAGAGAAGGGGGAGAGAGAGAAGGGAGGGAGAGAGAGGGGGGGAGAGAGAGAAGAGGGGAGAGAGAAGGGGGAGACTGGAGCGTGGGGTTCATTTTCCCACACAAGCCATAGGTGACTGGGCAGTCTGAACCCAAGCACCAAGTTGAAAGCGGCCGAAGGTGTGCATCCCTCGGGACAGCCCCCACTCTTCCCACGGCCACCCTCCGCGGGCTGCTGGTTGGGTGGAGCGGAGGATTGGGGCAATGTTCATGCCTTTACCGTGATGTGATGGACGCGGGGGTCTGGACCAATCGCTGACAAGTCCCGCCCCCCGGCAAAGTCATGTCCGCTATTGGACTTTTCTGTTGAGCGGCAGTCGGTCCTTTGACCTGTAGGCGACGCTGCCTTTCGGGTAGGTGGCGTTTCGACTGAGCGGCCATTCAGTAAGTTTGCTTTTAAGTGACGCAACTTTTCGGTTCGTTGGCATTTAGGCGTCCGGCCCTTTCAGTTGGTTTGCATTTAGGCGTCCCATCCTTTCGGTTAGTAGGCGTTTCGTCTTCGTAATCTTTCGGTTTATTGGCGTTTCGGCCTCGTTTCCATTCGGTTCTTTGGCTTCGACTTCTTTGCTTCAGCTTCTTGTCTGTCGGCGCCACGTCCGGGTACCGTCGCTCTCACCTCCGCTCTGGAATTCACTTCCTGGTCCACGTTTGGTCCGAGTCTACGATGTGAGGCTGGAATGGACTAGTCCTGGTGAGTAGGTCTCCCTTGACAGCACTGTGAGATTAAGCTTCCATCATGTTGATGATGGTGGAGCTTGGCGTGTTTTGGAACTCGGGTCTTTAGAACTGCAGCAAGAATGTTGCACCTCCTACTGCCAAATTTTGGAAACCCACAATACATGGACTACCAAGGTGGACCAGCCACTCAGGTGAAACAGGGCACTGCGTTTACTGATTGTTGCTCCAAGTACTGTCTTCTATTCATTGACACAGTGGGTGTCTGCTGAGGTCCAGTGAGATTACTTCTGCACCACTCCACCCATCATGAAATTGCTTGGTATCTGATGTCCATTCCCCACTTATTACACTTCACTCAAGCACCATGCCATTTGGATCAACTGTGGTGTCACTTTGCCATCTCCGGGTTCGGAAGGTTTGCACGATCCAGTGATATTTTAACCAGTCCATTCTCCATCAATTACAAAGGCACCTCACCTTGATGATGGCAACAGTCCACAGTGCATACCCCACAATTGCTCACAATGGGAATAGAACAGCGGTATCTTTAAAGATAGACACAAAATACTGGAGTAACTCAGCGGGACAGGCAGCATCTCTGGAGAGAAGGAATGTGTGATGTTTCGGGCCGAGACCCTTCTTCAGACTTGACTTGCCTTGACTTAAACAAGACCTGCTGCTATGGAGCCTGAACTTGTGCTGAACTTGTGATAACCCAACCGTATTGGTGATGTCCTCCCACACTACTCACACTGCGGTCTGGGCTGGTGATGGAATTTTATGCAAATGTTCCTGTCTTCGTGCTCAGTGAGTTAAAATTAAATTCGCCCTCAACTTATCTAACAGGATGACAATAACTCTGAAACATCCTGAACTGCTTCTGGTAATTTCTGCACATCTATTTTTGGAAGTGGAACAGTTCCTGTTGCTTTTTAACACATTTACAACAACATATACTTATCTATTTTGCATTTATCTTTCCTGAAAATTTGTCGGCCCGTTTAATGGAGGCTCTGACAGATCAATCTTGAAGACTTTCACGGTCAGATAGGCATGAAATTTATTTTTTCACTGTTCGGTTTCATTACTTGATTGGGATTCATGTATCAGCAATCAATACACTTATGCAGGTTGAGCGGAAATTTTGCATTGAAGGTCTCAGTTATGGAAAGGAGTTTATTTTGAAGTAAAAAATCATTGAGTTCGTCATGTGTATCGCGTATGTAGGCGATTCAGTAGTGCAGCGATTAGTGCTGATGTCTCACTGCTCCAGGGTTTGGTCCTGACCACTGGTGCTGTCTGTGTGGAGTTTTACACATTCTCCCAAATGCTCCACTTTCATCCCACATCCCAAAGGTATCTGGGTGGGTTGGCTCACTGACTACCGCACATTGACGCTCGTGTAGGTGGGAGGCAGGAGGATCGGGGAGGATGTGGCGTAGATGGACACATTAGCGAGAATAGGAAACATGCCAAGAAGTGGGGATTGTTCTGGCACCAACCCAGACTCGCTGAGCTGAAGAGCTTCCTTCTATATCATAAAAGTATTCAGGGGCGAGTGGGAGACGAGCTTCAGTAGTGGGGTAGCGGCAGACTGTAATATTGTTATGCCCCTGTCCCACTTAGGAAACCTGAACGGAAACCTCTGGAGACTTTGCGCCCCACCCAAGGTTTCCGTGCGGTTCCCGGAGGTTCCCGGAGGTTTTTGTCAGTCTCCCTACCTGCTTCCACTACCTGCAACCTCCGGCAACCACCTGCAACCTCCGGGAACCGCACGGAAACCTTGGGTGGGGCGCAAAGTCTCCAGAGGTTTCCTTTCAGGTTTCCTAAGTGGGACAGGGGCATTAGGATACCAGTTGCCTGGACCATACGGTATTAATGGCAGTGAAACCACAGATGTCACCATCATTACTCTGATACAAACACAAAGCGCTGGAAACACCCAGCGGGTCAGGCAGCATCTGCGGAGGGAATGGACAGACGACATTTCGGGTCGGGAGCCTTCTTCAGAATGACTGGAGTGCAGGGGGGGGAAGAGCTGCAAAAGAGAGGGTGGGGCAGGACAAAGCCTGGCAGGTGATGGGTGAAGCAATGTAGAGTCATACAGTGATACAGTGTGGAAACAGACCCTTCAGCCCAACCTGCCCACACCGGCCAACATGTCCCGGCTACACGAGCCCCACCTGCCCACGTTTGGTCCATATCCCTCCAAACCTGTCCTATCCATGTACCTGTCTAACTGTTTCTTGAATGTTGGGATAGTCCCAGCTTCAACTACTTCCTCTGGCAGCTTGTTCCATACAGCCACCACCCTTTGTGTGAAAAAGTTACCCCTTCAGATTCCCAATAAAACATTTCCCCTTCACCTTAAACCTATGCCACCTGGTCCTTGATTCACCTACTCTGGGCACGAGACTCTGTGCATCAAAACTTCTTATACCTCTGTTGCTTCCAACCCAGTGAGTGTGTCAATGACCCAGTGCATCATCTGGTACTTCCTCTTTCTCCACAATAATCAACCTAACATCACTTGAATGGTCCGTGATTCAAGCTTTTTGATTGTGCTCCCACCATAAATAATCCACAAAGTCAAATCTTCAATTACATGCAGCCACAGTGAGACTTTAATGACATCCTCAGTCATAATTAATGTTTAGCAAACTGGGTTGCCCCCAAAATGCGACATTATGTATATGTATTGCATTCTATGTACATGAATATTTAAAAATATAAAAGGTTCTAATGTGAAATACTTACAAGTTTATTCATATTATTTGAGCTTCTGTTTCATTTGTGTGCATTTATTTTTTTTAAATTATACTACACAATGTAAATTAAAAATTGTTTCCTGGTTCCCCGTTTCTGAAAAATGCATCCATTTGGAGGAAGGAGCTGCAGATGCTGGTTTAATCCAAAGATGGACACAAAATGCTGGAGAAACTCAGCGGGACAGGCAGCGTCTCTGGAGAGAAGGAATGGGTGACGTTTCGGGTCAAGACCCTTCTTCAGATCCATGTGTTTGGGAACTCCTGGGCTCCAGATCTCTTCCTGATCTCTCACTTCACAGCAGGGGGGGAAATGTGATCTCTGAAGATCACTAAATCCTCAAGGAGACCCTTTCTCAAGGTTTGGGGGGCAGCCAGTATATCAGCTTAATTGCCCTTTAAAGTGAAGCGAAGGAAAACTAGCAAGAATCATATTTTTAAATGTCAAAAAAACCTTCTGCTTACCCTCTGAGGTGGCACAGTGGCGCAGCGGTAGAGTTGCTGCCTCACAGCACCAGAGACTCGGGTTCGATCCTGCTTACGGGCGTTGTCTGTACGGAGTTTGTACGTTCTCCCCTTGATCGTGTGAGTTTTCTCCAGGTGCTCCCACATCCCAAAGAATTACAGTCTGTAGATTAATTAGCTTTGTTAAAAGTTGCAAAGTCGGTCATCCTTGGTTCTGAAAACTGCTGCTTACCTTTTGTTTTCCCCAATGAGCCAATGAAATTCACTGGTCAGCACCAGCTACAACCTACGAGAACCTTCGACCTCCTGGCAACCCACGAGGACCTCCTGGCGATCCACCTACGGCACGAGAATTCTCGCTACTCTCCATGGCGGCTTCATTCTAGTCGCCACTCTAGTCGCCACTGCGGCGACCATAATGAGGCCGCGACTAGTTCCCAGGAGGTGGGAACTCCTCGCAACCATGAAGGCGACTCCCCGGCAACTGCCCGCGAACATGTGGCGACCATGTGGTCTCCTGAAGTCGCCTAAAAAGTCGCCTAAGGAGGACAGGCCCATTAGTATTTATGAAACTGCTGAAATATCACTGTACAACCTGTGGGTTAATGTAGTGATACTCACACTCATGCCACTGTCACCTGCTGTACTACCCCATTTATTAATACTGTATACAGACTCAAAATTCTTGAGTAACTTAGCGGGACATGCAGCACCTATGGAGAGAAGGAATGAGTGACATTTCAGGTCGAACCCCTTCTTCAGACTGAGAGTCGGGGGAGAGGGAATCTAGAGATATGGAAGGGTAAGGTGTGAAAATGCAGATCAAAGCAGACGATAATGAAGTATAGAAAGGTTCAATAATACTGTGCCCTGGCCTCACAAAAAGTGAAAATTAACTACTCTAGTTAAAAGAAAGAGTCTGTAAATACTCGCTGTGTGAATCCAGATGTGAGATGCTACAGATATCTTCCCACTGCGTGGTAAGCAGAAGGCAGCAGTGCAAACATTATATACCCAGTGCATCTTGCCTGTGGAAGGTTTGATTGCTGCACTCAAGAGGGCTCACTCACAAAGCACAATGTCAGAAGACTTTTAGAATTTTGAGATACAGCACAGAAACAGACCCTTCTGCACCACCGAGGTAATTCACAAATTCTCCTGAGTTTACCCCTTGATTCAAACTTGCAGAATGTTCGTAACGAGTCCGTAGGAGGTCGTAGGAGTTCGTAGATATATCGTAGCGGCTCGTTATGCTAGCCGTAGGTACTCGTGGCATCAGATAAGTCGGAACGTTTTTTCCAGCCCGATAAAAAATGTCCACGAGTGAAAAAATGGTCAGGATGAAAGAAATTGCAACTTTTTACTCATAAGGAGGGCATCGAAATAGTCGTGGGAATTCGTAGACATACTCGTAGGAGCTCGTGAACATAGTCGTGGAAGGTCGTAGGAGTTCGTAGATTACCATGATCTTGATTTTTTTTTAGGTACTTTAAACTCGGCAGAGGTTTTGAATTAAGTCGTGAAAGTGGGACAGGCCCTTTAGGCGGTCGACAGGCTCGACATGTTTCCGACGCCATCTTCTCACTGTCCCTCGGTACAAGGAACAATAATAAACCTGAGCCTTCAGGTGCAAATTCTTAAAAATATAGAGTCTTCTCTTGGCCTTCCACGTCTGTTGTCCTGGCACACATTGGGGAGAAATTTCCACTGTCCCAGGGTTTCCAGAGACACACCCCCCTCACCCCAACTTCTGATACTGTGTCAGCTGTTCAAAAGGTTGCCGACTAACAGATGTAGATCAGGCAACTGAGCTGAACCATCCTACAACTAGAGAGCGCTCCTGAGCTACTATCTACAACATTGTGGACCCTCGGAATAATTTGATTGGAATTTACTGGACTTTATCTCATGTTATTCCCTTTATCCTGTGTTTGTACTCTGCGGACGGCTCGAATGTAATCATGCATTGTCTTTCACACAACAAAAGCGTTCCATTGTAGCTCAATACATGTGACAATAAACTAAACTAACTAACTATTATGCCAATAGAAAATAAAGTAACATTTGAACAAGTTTAGGAATAAATATAGAAATTGGATCTACAGAATTACTTTGATTCATTTGGGATCTTACATTGAAAATCCACATTTTAGGGAATGGAGAAAGTCATAGTTATGCAGAACGGAAACAGTCCCTTTGGCCCAACTCGTTCAAGCCGAACAAGATGTCCCATTTCCCGTGTTTGGCCTGTATCCCGCTAAACGTTACCTATCCATGTACCTGTCCTAATGGCTTTTAAAAAGTGTTATAGTGCCTGCCTAGACTACCGCCTCTGGCAGCTCATTCCATATACCTACTGCGCATTCTCCCCATCTATTCCCCTTGTTATTTTACACACCTCTATAAGATCAGCCCTCCTGTGCTCCAAGGAGATGGACATTATTTCAGTTATTGATGATTTTGGGGAAAGATAAACCCTGAACACTAAGTTATGAACATTGAGTCATTTGGTTCTTAAAATAGTGTTGTGGCCTCTTTAGTTACCCCAGTGGAAGTTTCTCATGATTATGAATTTTTTAGCTATTTAGCTATTTTTAGACTTCGTGTCTCCAGAGTCAAATCATGACAAGTAGCAAACTTATTGTATCACCTCCAATTAAAATCTGATTCAACAGGAAAATGAAATGTCTGGAATTATCTGGATACTTCAGTAAAGCTTACAGACAAACTTCAACAATGTTCTGAAGCCCTGGAATATCTGACCAGTGACCTTTGTGAACAAGTGAATCTTATACACCATTTATCTACTGCGCTAATGAGTCCTGATTGATAGGATCATATATCTGTACAGTACGGAAACAGGCCCTTCAGCCCACCTTAATTGTCCCTGGTGCGTAGGGTTGTGTGTGTGTGTAGTAAATTGTCCCTAGTGTGTAGGATAGCGCTGGTGTACAGGGATTGTTGGTTGGCGTGGGCTGAAGATCCACACTGTATCTCTAAACTGGATTAAACTAAATTTAAACTCTGTCTCTCACAATTTTTGATACTTCAATCAGGTCTCCCGTCGGCCTTTGAACCTTGAGCGAATACAATCCAAGTTTATCCAACCTCTCCTGATCACTAATACCCTCCAACCAGACAACACTCTAGTAAACCTCCTCCGCAACCTCTCCAAAGCCTCCACATCCTTCCTCTAATGGAATGACCAGAACTGACAACAACAAAATGCTGAGAAGATATATTTTCAGACTTATACCTTGAATCTCACGCCATTAGAAATATTAATGATTTATTAATGAGTAATCAATGCAAGAAGTTTTGGGCTCCTCTGTTTCTGGATGCGGAGAGGTGAGGGTGGGTTTGTGATTTCTAGAGTGTTAGATGCGGGGGTTGAAAAGTGAGTTGACTGTAGGGGACCATGGAATAGAGAGTGAGGAAGATTGGAGGATGAAATGGGGGCTGTAATTGTGAAACCTTGGGCACTGGCTGTCGTGCTGTTGGTGAATTAAGCCTAAACGCTGTATAAATGTTGCATCGGCCTCATAATCACAGGAGGCATAAAAGCCTGACTTGACACGGTGATGTATAATCTGTCTACCCCACACCAGGAGCTTCACAACCATCCATCTCCAGTGACTCCTGCAATTATGCCGCACACTGTGGCTGTGCGCTATTAAAATGCATCTACAGCCTTCGTAGGATGTGCAAAGCTTCTGCCCCAGGCATTGTAATTATAAGGCTCGCGCTAATAAATTATGCAATACATAAAATAATTGGGCACGCTAGCATTTAGGGGAATGTATTTTTCATTTGGAATTTGCAAGATGCACTTGCCTTCTTTCTCCGCTCATAGCGGATGGTTTAGGATTGTGAGATGTGTGCGGAGCCTGTTGCCTGGGCTTGTCATTGCAGCAAGCTTGGCTTTCGCTGACTCTCTCCGCAGAGACCAGCGCGTTACTCGTTCCTGCAAGAATGTTTTAGGGTAAGTTAATGGACAAGCAGACCCGGCTGGTTCAACCTCTCTCTTGAAGAGTGAAATGGATTTCATGTTGGGACCAACCTTCAGATTGATTGCGGTGGGGAACCTGGAACTTTGTGCTTTCTTCCCCCAATCCCACCTCCCCCACAATCAGTCATAAGGTCATAAGGAATAGGAATAGAATTAGGCCATTTGGCCCATCAAGTCTACTCTGCCATTCAATCATGGCTGATCTATCTCTCCCTCCTAACCACATTCTCCTGCCTTCTCCCCATAACCTCTGACACCTGTACTAATCAAGAATCTATCTATCTCTGCCTTAAAAATATCTACGGACTTGGCCTCCACAGCCTTCTGTGGCAAAAAATTCCACAGATTCACCACCCTTTGACTAAAAAAGTTTCTCCTCATCTCCCTAAAAGAACGTCCTTTAATTCTGAGGCTATGACTCTCCCACTAGTGCAGATATCCTCTCCACGTCCACTCTGTCCAAGCCTTTCACAATTCTGCATGCTTCAATGAGGTCCTCCCTCATTCTTCTAAACTCCAGCGAGTACAGGCCCAGTACCGACAAATGCTTACAGCATTATCATCCTTCATCAAACAATGAGAACATTACTACTCCAGGTGTGGTCGCACCAACCATCAGCTCCCAATATCTGTATCCAAATCCTCCAGCAGTAGATGACAGTATTCTACCTACTCTCTGATACTATCTCTGTATGAGTAGTGCACAGGGATTCCCTCTCATCATGTTGATTAAATACTTTTTTATCTCTCTGGTCAAATGGACAAGTTGCCATTTTTCTACACCACACTCCATTTGCCAGGTCTTTGTCCGACTTAACGTATCCATGTTCATTTGGAGCCTCCATGTGTTCTCTTCATTGCAAAAACAGTGCACTATCTGTAACTCTGTTGGGATTACGTTAAAGCACTGTATGAATGTGTGTTCTGGGAATGCTTGCTGCTTGGCAGTACAATTTGATGAGGACTTTCCCTGGCCGTGGATGGCAAAAGGTTAGGTTTAGATTTATTATTGTCGTACACTGAGGTACGGTGAAAAGCTTTGATTTAGACTTTAGAGATACAGCGCGGAAACAGACCCTTTGACCCATCAAGTCCGCACTGACCAGCGATCCCTGACAATTAGCACCATAGGGACAATTTACGGAAGCCAATTCACCTACAAACCTGCACGTCTTTGGAGTGTGCAGGGAAACCGGATCACCCAGAGAAAACCCACGCAGTCACAGGGAGAACGTACAAACTCCGTACAGACAGCACCCATGGTCAAGATCAAACCCGGGTCTCTGTCACTGTGAAGCAGCAACTCTACCGCTGCACCACCGTGCCACCACTGTGCGTGCCACCCTTTCAGATGACGTGATATTATACAATCAAGTCAAGCTCAAATGCAACAGGTATAGCAAAGGGGAAGTTGGAAAGAGGTTTAGAAGAGTGGAGCGATGGTACTGGATGATAGTAGGCCCTGCTCCAAAGACGGCAGGCAGAGAGTTGTCACACTCTGTGTATACCGTCACTGCTGTGAACCGTGCCCATTGATTAAAGTCTTCTCCTTCAATTTTAAATCCTAACCCTTTGAGTCGAGCCTATAATCTGGAGGGAATGCTCATCTGTTGAATGATCGGGATATTTACTTTAATGAGTAGTAAATGATAAGGTTGGGAGGGGGTGAGAAAAGACATTCTGTATCAAGGAGCTGTGGATAGGTCTGAAGGATCCCAACCCAAAACACTGTCTGCCCATTCCCTCCTCAGATGCTGCCTGACCGCTGAGCTCCTCCAGCACTTTGAGTTTTGCTCCAGATTCCAGTCATGATTAGATGGTGGTGATGTTTTTATTTTTAGTTTAACTGAAGGTTTCACTCCACTGTGGTTGACAAGGGCATCAACTGCTGCATTCGCAGTATTTCTGCTTTCGCCTTATCCCCGCTCCCTGGGACCACAAGAAGACTTCCCTCCTTCCTGCCTCTCACCCCACCACTTCTCCAATTCCACTAATCGTACTCTGTTATTTCCAGGGCACCCGGTCACTCCAGCATATCTCCACCACCCTCCCCTTTGCGTGGAAGGACTGTTTCCTCTGCGATATCTCCGTCTGCCCTCCATCACCAATGGCACTTCCTCGCCCATCCTCCGACATCCTTTGTGCAGTTGCAGCTTTGTCCCAAATCCCCATCACTGCTCTCCCCCCTCTCCCTCCACAGCCCTGAACATGCTTACATTGAGCTACTCTCAGTTCATTGTGTACACTACTAAAATGTCCTTACATAGAACACATTGTATACACTACTAAAATGTTCTTACATAGAACACATATTAGTAATATTAATATTAACAATAATCATATTACTATTAACAATAATAATAATAATACTATCCATTAGGCTATTAAACACTACAATCTCCAAATAAGCTTCAAACTATATAGATGATCATTGTTATTATTGTTTGTTTTTTACCTGTACGTATGTGTGCGTGTCTATTATACATGTGTGTGTGTATATATATATATATATAAGTTCAAGTTCAAGTGAGTTTATTGTCATGTGTCCCTGTATAGGACAATGAAATTCTTGCTTTGCTTAAGCACACAGAAAATAGTAGGCATTTACTACAAAACAGATAAATGTGTCCATATACCATGATATAAATATATACACACATGAATAAATAAACTGGTAAAGTGCAAATAACAGAAAGTGGTTATTAATAATCAGAGTTTTGTCCGAGCCAGGTTTAATAGCCTGATGGCTGCGGGGAAGTAGCTATTCCTGAACCTGGTTGAACTTGAACTTGAACTTGAATGGCGGTGCTGGCTCGAAGGGCCGAATGGCCTACTCCTGCACCTATTTTCTATGTTTCTAAGACCAACTCTTATCTGCCTGCACGTAATCCATATTGTCACATTCTCTGCAATTCCATGTGCCTAACTAAAAGTCTCGTAAATCAGACTATCGCATCTGCTTCAACCATCACCCCTGACAGTGCGTTCCAGGCATTCACCACCTTATGGGCAACAAAAACTTGCCCCGCACATCTCCTTTAAACTTTGCCCTTCTCACCTTCAATATATGTCCTTTAGTATTTGATGTTTGCATCCTGGGAAAATGATTCTGACTGCCCACTCTATCTATGCCTCTCATGAATGCCCACTCTATCTATGCCCCCCCCTCCTCTCTGTAGCTGATATGCTCATACAAATGCAGATTAGGCGATCACTTTGTTCTTTGCTCAAGATCCAGCATCTGTTGTCCTTTCACATTAGGTAGAGGTTCACTTGCACCACCTCCAACCTCATCTACTGTATCCATTGTTCAAGATGTGGACTCTTGTACATCGGCGAGACCAAACGCAGACTGGGCTATCGTTTTGCGGAACACCTTCGCTCAGCCCGCCTGAACCACCCTGATCTCCCGACACTTTAATTCACCTTCCCATTCCTTCACAGACCTTTCTGTCCTCAGCCTCGTCCATTGTCAGAATGAGGCTAAACGCAAATTGGTGGAACAACATCTCATATTTCTCCTGGGCAGCTTACAGCCCAGTGGTATGAATATTGATTTCTCTCACTTCAGGTAGCCCCGGCATTCCCTCTCTCTCTATCCCTTCACCACCCAAGTTGCACTGGCTTCTCATTTTCACCCTACAAACAGCTTGGGCTGTTTCCTTTGTCATCATTACTTTTTGGCATATTTTCCGTTCATTGTTCTTTATATCTCCACATCACTGTCTATATCTCTCGTTTCCCTAATCCCTAACCAGTCTGAAGAAGGGTCTCGACCCAAAACATCACCCATTCCTTCTCTCCAGAGATGCTGCCTGTCCCGTTGAGTTACTCCAGCTTTTTGTGTCTATCTTCGGTTTAAACCAGCATCTGCAATTCTTTCCTGTAGTTCCTTGTTTCTCCACTTTGTGAAATAGCTCCATTCATCTGCAAGTGTGAGTTAGTTTAGTTTAGTTTAGAGATTCAGGGTGGAAACAGGCCCTTCAGCCCACCAGGTCTGCGCCAAGCAACAATCATCCCATATACTAATTCTATCCTACACACTAGGGACAATTTACAGAGGCCAATTAACTCTGGAATGTGGGAGGAAACTGAAGCACCCGGAGAAATCCCATGGGGGAATGTGCAAACTCTGTATAGACAACACCCTTATTCAGGATTGTACGTGGGTCTCTGGCGCTGTAAGGCAGTAACTCTACAGCTGCGTCACTGTACCACCCTGTGCGATGTTCTGCATTCAGTCAATTGCTGCTCACTATAATTCTCCATCCCACTCAGGGAATCAGACCTTAGATTCCCACATTGTTGCAACAAATCTCAAGGAACAAACTTTCAGCTTTTAAAAAAAGGTCACCGCAGACTTAACGATGAGTTCGATAATGTTAATTCACACTGGAGCTATTCCCATTGATGTCACACCTAGATCACACTTTGTTCACCTGCTATGTAGGAAGGAATTGCAGATGCTGGTTTACACCAAAGATGTAGACAAAATGCTGGTGTAACTTAGCAGGACAGGCGACGTCTCTGGACACCCCATACACTAACACTGTCCTACACACTAGGGACAATTTACAATCTCTACTGTAGCCAATTAACCTACAAACCCGTAGCCCTTTGTAATGTGATGAGGAAACTGGACCACAAGGTCACAGGAAGAACATACAAACTCCGTACAGGCAGCACCAGCAGTTATGATCGAACCCGGGTCTCTGGTGTCGAAAGGCAGCAACTCTACCACTATGCTTCTGTGCTGCCGGACAGTAATGCCCCTGTCCCACTTAGGAAACCTGAACGGAAACCTCTGGAGACTTTGCGCCCCACCCAAGGTTTCCGTGCGGTTCCCGGAGGTTGCAGGTGGTTGCCGGAGGTTGCAGGTAGTGGAAGCAGGCAGGGAGACTGACAAAAACCTCCGGGAACCGCATGGAAACCTTGGGTGGGGCGCAAAGTCTCCAGAGGTTTCCGTTCAGGTTTCCTAAGTGGGACAGGGGCATAGGGATAAATATGGAGGATTGCTTTGCTGGATTAAGGAGGTACAAGAGAAAAAAGTAGGAAGGGAAGAGAGAGATGATGAACACAAAATGGGAACAAAGCAGAATTATCGCCTGGATGCTCAAGAAATTCTGTAGGAAGCTCTGCAGCTGATGGGCCAATATTCAAGCCTTTGACTACAGCGAATCAATCCCATTTAAATTGATTTTTAAACATATTCCCTGACACAATGGAGGCAGCCATTAATATAATTGTTTTTTCGATGAGATTGACCGTAGAAAATGTGTTCTACCTTTTCCCTCACACTTTTAATTGTTCTGCTGCACAAGATGCCTGAAGATCATTTGTTATTAATGATTGCGAGAATAGTTGGTGTACAGCTCATGTTAGAAATATTTACAGCATTGTAATTTTGCTGTAGGCAATTAAGGCATGGTTTTGAACCGAGGAGATCAGCTTGTTTCAATACATCTTATTGTCCTTCAGCTTTGCATCTCGGTACAGACTAAGTGTATTATAAATAGACATTGATATGACTCATACTAAAGTGAGTGGCTCGGAAGGATAAATAAAGCCAAAGACAACAGGCAAAGCACATCCCCAGCAGAAATTACAGAATTCCAAAGGCTCCTTTGAAAGAATTTGAATCAAAACATGTCGATATTAGCAATTCATCAATGCAGCTCCAATTCAAGATTAATTTCTAAATCTACAGTGTTACAAGCAGAAACAGCATTTATTGTCTTCAAATGCACCATTACATGCCTCAAATGGGGCTGGTGTCTGGGTTTATGCTGTCTTTTCTGCCTGCCTATGTTTCCCACTATCTCTCTCCCCACTCTCCCTCTCTGCTCACTCTCCCCGCTCCTGCTTTCACGCTCTCTCTCTCGCTCCCCACTCCTGCTCCCACTCTCGCTCCCTCCGCCTGCTTGGTTTCCAGCTTATCACAGGAGGAAGGCGGTCAGGGTCAGAGTTCAAGGTGCCAGCTCCAGTTCAGAGCTTTGGTCCGAGGTTGGTGCTGACAATTCAGTGTAGCACGTCGGGAATTCCACTTCCCCCTTGGAACCGTCGTTCAAATGCGCTTTTAATGCAAGTTCCTGTCCATTCTCAGATGTAATCTTGGCCAATGCTTAAACCTCGAACAAAATAGCTGAAGAGTTCTGTGTTCTTTTTGGAAGCCTGTTTCACGCAGTTTGATGCATTTATTTCCTTACGTAACAAGACTGACAATGTTTCAAAATTATTTTATTAGGCCTAAGGCACATTTTAACATCTTAAATACACCTTATAACTAATGTTCAGGGAAGTTTAAATCAACCTTTTCACATGGAAGGTGTCATATATAGAACACGCTGGCAGAGGAGGTAGTTGAGGCAGATACAATAACATTTAAAATATGTTTACACAAGTACATGGACATACTTACCAGATAATGAAAGGCTTGGATAGAGTAGATGTGGAGAGGATGTTTCTACCAGTGGGAGAGTCTAGGACTGGAGGTCATAACCTCAGAATAAAGGATGTTGCTTTAGGAAAGAGATGAGGAGGAATTTTGTTAGTTAAAGAGTGGTGAAACTGTGAAATTCATTGCCACGGAAGGCTGTAGAGGCAAAGTTACTGGATATTTCTAAGACAGAGATAAATAGATTTTTGATTTGTATGGGTGTCAGAGGTTACTGGGAGAAACAGGAGAATGGGGTTGAGAGGGAGAGGTAGATCAGCCATGATTGAATAGCAGAGTAGACTTGATGGGTCGAATGTCCTAATTCTGCTCTTATCACTGATACATTTATGAATAAGGAAGGTTTAGAGAGATATAGGCCAATCACAGGCAAATGGGACTAGCCTAGATGGATACTCGGTTGATGGGATTGAGTTGGGCCGAAGGGCCTGTTTCCCTGCTGTCTGACTCTATGGTAACCTTCCTCTATCAACGTTTGCCTGGCATTACACTAGCAAATATTTCTACATTATGTAAGAACTCTGAATCCAGAGGTCAGAACCATTGACCCAGTGGCTTGGGTTCAAATTCCACCATGGTAGCTGGGGAAATCAAACTCAAGCAATGAAAGGCATCTTTGCTGAGATGCCAGTGTGAGTAACGATAACTATGTATCTACCAGAGGGTAATAAAGGCCATCATTACCCCGCACCCTTACACTGCCTGACTTGCATGTCACCCCTGACCCTCTAAAGTGATCAACTCCTAACTCTCTTGTGAAATTGGCTGGTAAAGAGCTTGTCCCACTTTCACAACCTAATTCACAAACTTTTTTACTTGTGGACATTTTTCATCAGGCTAGAAAAAACGCCCCTACCTACTTGATGCCACGAGTAGCTACGACTAGCATCACGGCCTGCTACGACCTACCTACGAACTCCTACGGCCTCGTGACGACCATGCTGCGAGTATGAGTCAAGGGCAAACTCGGCAGAGGTCGTGAAAGTGGGACAGGCCCTTAAGGCAATTGGTTCAAAGAGTTCTTTGAACCAATTCTTTGAAGGGCTCCTCCTCCTTTTTCCTTCCTTCTCCCCGCCACCCCCTTTCAGTCTGAAGAAGGTTTCGGCCCAGAAACGTTACCTATTTCCTTCGCTCCATAGATGCTGCTGCACCCGCTGAGTTTCTCCAGCATTTTTGTGTACCTTCGATTTTCCAGCATCTGCAGTTCCTTCTTGAACACATGGTTCAAAGAGTTAATGAGAGACAGGCTGGAAATGCTGGAGGCATACCCTACTCCCAGTGAAAATAAATAAAGAGAAAATTGTGACCAGGTGAATGGGATTCTGCGGCAAGTGTGTCAGGTGCTCATTTATTGTGAAAATGGAGATGAGGCTAATGCTAGCAGGACAGTGAAGCGTTTAGTCTTGTCATTTGTGTATTGATTGTGATCTAATGATTGCCCACTATCTCCCCGCCATGCCCTGATCGAAATATATTCTAAAACCAATAATCAAATGCTGCTCATCCAAAAGTAATCTAAACCAAAAAAAAGATAATGGGGACTTGTTTTTCAAAGCTGTCAGCCAATCTATTTGCAAAGTGTCAATTGATTGAAAGATACAGCATGGAAACAGACCCTTCGGCCCACCGAATCCATGCTGACCACCGATCAACAGTTCGCACTAGTTCTATGTTATCCTGCTTTCTCATTCAACCCCCACACACAATTTGCAGGAGTCTAACAAACCTGTGCGGTTTTGGGATGTGGGAAGAAACCGGTGCACCTGGAGGAAACCCACGTGGTCACGGGAAGAATGCACAAACTCTACACAGATTGTATGTGCGACGTGAGGATTGAATCCAAGTCTCTGGAGTTGTGCGGGAGCAGCTCCACTAGCTGTGGCCTTTGAAATATGGAAAATAATATTATTTTAGTGATTGATGTGGGCACTAGCTGGAATAGCCAGGGCAGCACTGTAGTGCAGTGGTTGAGTTGCTGCCTCACAGCGCCAGAGACCCGGGTTCCATCCTGCAATTTGTGTTGTCTGTATGTAGTTTGTGCGATCTCCTCGTGACCGTGTAGGTTTCATCCGAGTGCTCTGGCTTCCTCCCAAAGACATGCGGGTTTGTGAGTTAATTGGTCCCTGTAAATTGCCACTGGTGTGTAGGGAGTCGATGCCAAAGTGTGATAACATGGAACCAGTGTACAGGGTGATCCTTGGTCAGCGTGGGTGAGCCGAAGGGCCTGCTTCCTGCTTCCAAACTAAACTAAAAAAGGATGTAGTAATCAGGTTAAGGGGCAGGTGCCATGGAAGGGATAAGGTCAGCTGTGCATGATGCAAGTGCAGTGATGCTGGGGTTCCTGCACATCCATGCTGTGACTGTATGTGAACATACGCGGCTGTTTTCAGTCACTCAGGTGGTAGACTCTGACGCACATCAGAGCCCCGTATCACAGTCGAGGTCTGTGGATGCTGAGCGAAGCAATCATAGTCTTTCAGAAGGAGAACGTCTTTGCTTGGGGGTTGGAAGTTGCCGTGCGCAGTGTTTTGCAGCCTGCAGCCTGTGACTCACTCACTCCACACTCAGGCAGGAGATAAAAATAAACAGGTCAAAAAATACTCCAAAGTCATGTTGTTTCCCCCGTGCCCTATGTCTCGTTCCATTTGTTAAGCCTTCCTGTGCCACTTACTCGTATAATGGGAGAGTTACGCACGATTTTTACAAGCTATCACTGACAGTATTTGGAGATACAGCATGAAAATAGGCCCTTCAGCCCATCGAGTCCATGTAAACCCATTCACTAGCTCTATGCTATCCCACTTTTGCATCCTAGACACCAGCAGCAATTTGCCGACGGCCAAATTAACCTACAAACCCGCACGTCTTTGGGATGAGGGAAGAAACCGGAGCACCCGGAGGAAAGCCACGCGGTCACAGGGAGAACTCCCGCAGACAGCAGGTCAGGATCGAAACCGGGTCCCTTACGCTGTGAGGCAGCAGCTCTAACACTGCGCCGCTGTGTTGCCCCTTAATTAGACAATTCAGATTTTTTGTCATGTTTATTTTATTAATTATTTCTACGTATTGCACCTATAAGCAAATGTGTGACTCGCATTTTCTGTGCAGACATAGAAACGTAGAAAATAGGTGCAGGAATAGGCCATTAGACCTTTCGAGCCAGCACCGCCATTCAATATGATCATGGCTGATCATCCAAAATCAGTACCCCGTTCCTGCTTTTCTCCCCATATCCCTTAATCCATTTAGCCCTAAGAGCTGTATCTAACTCTCTTGAAAACATGCAGTGAATTGTCCTCCACTGCCTTCTGTGGCAGAGAATTACGCAGCTTCACAACTCTCTGGGTGAAAAGGTTTTTCCTCATCTCAGTCTTAAATGGCCTACCCGTTATTCTTAAAATGTGACCCATGGTCCTGGACTCCCCCAACATCAGGAAACATTTTTCCTGCATCTAGCCGGTCCAATCCTTTAAGAATTTTATCTGTCACAGAACCAACTCTAGCCTGTGTTTGGAAATCTGCATGTGATGGAATATATTTGCCGGACACACATCCCATTGTGTAAAGCTTGTAGTGCAAATTTTTGACAGTGGATATCGTATGTTGGAGAATATACTTGTTTTGCCCGTCTCACAGCAATACCAATCTAAGTAGTTGTGAGGTGAGGGGTACAAGATCATGAGCGGCAAGGATAAAGTGAACGCTCACAGTCCCTTCCCCAGGGTAGTGGGTTCTAAAACTAGAGGGCACAGGCTTAAGTGTGAGATTTAAAAGGGGCAACCTTTTCACTCACAGGATAGTCTGTATCTGGAATGGGCTGCCAGAAGAAGCAAAAGAAATGGGTACAATTTCAACTTTTTAAAGCATTTTTGTGTCAGGAACCTTGCCGAGTGCGGAAGATAGTATTTGGCAGCATTGGGTTGCAAGAACTTTAGCTACAAATTATATTGGTCAAATTGAATAAAAGTGTGGGGGCTTCTGTTTCCTGAAACTGGTTATGGCGTGTGGAGAAATAAGGGGATAATTGTGTCGGTTTCATAGATGCTTCCTGGTCCTGCCCGATGCATGCAGTGTGTAAGGGTAGCTGTAGGATCCTGCAGGGATATGGTGCGTTGGTTCAGTGGCTGAGAACAGCTGCTCTCCTGCTCTGGGGGATCGGGAGCACACAACACATTAGCCCCTGAGCACTCGTGGGCCGAGAGGCTGCCGATGCTGCAGCTGCCTCCTCTGCCGCAGCCTCTAGAGGGATGATGAGAAGGGAAGCCCGCGGCTGGTGGCAGGTGGGATGTGCCCTGAGCCATGGGGCCCCAGCAGCCGGTCCCCACTCTGCCTTCAGTGCCCACAGACTGCCCCGACCTCGTGATGGGTGCAAAGCTTCCTGCTGAGCTACACGAGGTGTGTCTCCATGTAGGTGTTTGTTTGTCAATTGACTGCCAACTCACTCAGTTTGTGTCGGAAGGGAATGCAGATGCTGGTTTTCACCGAAGACAGACACAAAATGCTGGAGTAACTCAACGGCTCAGTCAGCATCTCTGGAGAAAGGGAATAGGTGACGTTTTGAGTCGAGACCCTTCTTCAGATTTCTCACTGAGTTGTTTGATAACAGCCATTTACATCCCCGAACCCCGAGTTCCTAGAGGAACCCCAAGTTGTCCAGTCATACTGCACAGGCCCAAATTGTCCATGCCAGCCAATGTGCCCCATCTACTGGACCTGGCCAAGCTGGCCATCCTCGAGTCACGGCGCCAGGCGGTGGAGGGCTGTACAAGAGCCCCCTGCCCCTTTTCCGGGGTTACGTCCGTGCCCGGGTGGGGTTACGTCCGTGCCCGGGTGGGGTTAAAAAGGGAATAGGTCCTGTCCACGGGCACCTTGGGGGAGTTCCGGGACCGCTGGGCTCCGCAGGGTGTTGAATGCATCCTTGAGAAGGAGTCGTGGATAGTTGTGTAGTAGTTTATTAAGGATATTTGTTTGTATTGTATCATGGTGGTGATTTCTGGTTTGTTTTATTGTAGCGTAATATTATTTTTTTTAAATAATTGAATACATTTTTTGAATTTAAAAAAAAAAGTGCCCCATGTAGGCACACAAAGGGCTGGAGAAGCTCAACGGGGTCAGGCAGCATCTCCGGTGGGCATGCAGAGGTGAAATTTCCGGTCGAGACCCTGCTTCAAACTGACGATGGAGGGGAAAGAAAGCTGGGAGAGGTACCCTATCTAAACTAACCCGTGGAGTTCTTTTTAACATCCTCACTTTCAGCTGTGATCAAGGTGAAATAAGAGGCCAGTTGGTGTGTGTACAGGGTCCGTGGTATCTCCCGAAACAATTTGAAGCTGCATTGCAGTTCAGAATCAATTTCACGCTCCTCCTTTATGCATACAAAGCCCTTGCCCCCACCTATATCAAAAATCTGCTAACCCACCATTCCACCTCCAGGTCCCTCAGATCGGCCGACTTGGGGTTACTGACCATCCCGCGGTCCAGGCATAAGCTCAGGGGTGACCGCGCATTTGCGGTTGCAGCACCTAGACTGTGGAACAGCATCCCTCTTCCCATCAGAACTGCCCCCTCCATCGACTCTCTTAAGTCTAGACTTAAAACTTATTCCTACTCACAAGCGTTTCTTGAGGTCCTCTGAGGGAGCGCTGTATGTATGTATTTATATATGTATTGTTAGATCTGTGTACCATTGTATGTAGCACGTTAACACCTGCACTGATGTAAAGCACTTTGGTCAACGAGAGTTATTTTTAAATGTGCTATAGAAATAAAATTGACTTGACTTGATTTGACTTGATTGCTGAACAACCCACCTCTTGCCTATCAAAAATCCTCCCTCACCTCTATCCACCTATCCCTTGCCTGACTTTGACCTTCCCTTCCTCTCCTCCAGATTTCTCTCCCCCCCCCCCCCCCTCCACCACCACCACCACAATCAGACTGAAGAAGAGTTCCGACCTGAAAAGTCACCTATCCATGTTCTCCAGAGATGCTGCGTGACCTGCTGAGTTACTTCAACACTTTGTGTCTTTTTCTGTAAACCGGCATCTGCAGTTCCTTGTGTCGTCACCTATCGTTCTACCGGGTGTAATTCCTTCACAGATTGACCACAAATTTGGAAGTGGGATTCACTTACTCATATCCTGAGCCCAAGTGATGTTCGATCTGGAGCAGGTTGTTCTATAGAGATAATGTGAGCAGCCCTTACCTGATCCTCAGAGCATCTCCCAACATCAGCCTGTTGCAGAGACCACCACATTATCCTGTCCGGATGCCCTCTTGAACAATTTGATCCTGTAGAGGTGAATACGATCATGGGGGGAATCGATAGGGTAAATCTTTTACCCAGAGTAGTGGAATCTGGAACCAGAGATCAGGTGAGAGGGGAGAGATTTAATTGGAACCTGAGGGGCAACTTTTGTACACAAAGGGTGGTGGGTGTATGGACCGAACTTCCGGACGAGGTAGTTGAGGCCGGTACGATCACAAAGTTTAAGAAACACATAGAAAGGTACATGGATAGGACAGGTTTAGATGGATGTGGGTCAGATGCAGGCTGGTGTAGATGGGGCATGTTGGTCAGTATGGACAATTTGAGCTGAAGTGCCTGTTTCCACACTGTGGCATTAAATGAAGGACATGCTCCGAGCTCAAGAGATCAGCTCCATTGCCATGCCGAGCTTGGTGCTGTGACTTGGCCTGAGAAGGTTTATCAGAGGTCTCCTCAGTGGCTAACACTTCCCTCTGCAACATCCTCTGGGCACCAGAGATGGAAGCGACGCGACCATATCATCAGATTAGACAGGTTGCTTCCCTTTGCTACGTGTTAAACTTCCCTGTCTAACCACAATCTCCAGTGGGAGTGGCCCAACTGAGCACCGACAGGTCCTTGAGTTGGCAACTTGAACGATTAACTCTTGCAGTGTCCTGACTGAACAAATTAGATGCTGGGGTTAGAACATAGACTCTCTACTGTTTGCGAACTACCTTTTAGTTCTTCCACCTAATACACCAAAGTCAACGTTTAAGAAACATAGAACATAGAAACATCGAAAATAGGTGCAGGAGTAGGCCATTCGGCCCTTCGAGCCTGCACCGCCATTCAATATGATCATGGCTGATCATCCAACTCAGTATTCTGTACCTGCCTTCTCTCCATACCCTCTGATCCCTTTAGCCACAAGGGCCACATCTAACTCCCTCTTAAATACAGCCAATGAACTGGCCTCAACTACCTTCTGTGGCAGATAATTCCACAGATTCACCATTCTCTGTGTGAAAAATGTTTTCCTCATCACGGTCCTAAAAGATTTCCCCCTTATCCTTAAACTGTGACCCCTTGTTCTGGACTTCCCCAACATCGGTAACAATCTTCGATTAGAGCTCCATTAATTATATAGTTTTCAATATTAATTTCTGCCACTAGGTGTTGTTAATCTTGTTTCAATGGTGCTGTTATAAAGCACGCTGAGGGCATCTGGTGACAATTATTAAGCACTGCAAAGATGTGATCTCCCCCTCTGAGTGATCACCTTCTAGATCAAGGGACATGATGTCCGTGGTCACGGAGGTGTGGCCAGCAATCCCAGTGCAGTGAATCTCCGCTTATCTGGCATCTGATTCATTTGGAAATTCTGGTGGTTAGTATCAAGCTCATTGTTTGGTGTGGAGTGGGGGGGGGGGGGGGGGGGGGGGCTGGAGTCTAAGTGAGGTGTGCAGTCCAGAGCAGGGGTCCTGCAGGCAACTGGGATCAGTCGGTGTGCTGTGGGCCAGAGCTGGGCCTGGGATCTGCCACACCAGGGGTCGGGAAGGTGTATGTGTGCGTATATGGTGGGAATACTATTAAACTTCCACTCCCCCTTTAAACTCGCCCAGCTCACTGAAAAATCCATTGGATTTCTGTTCAACGTGTAAAAAACCAAGTGAAAGAGATCCTAGTGACAGAGCTGTGCAGCACGGAAACAGGCCCTTCGGCCCACCTAGTCCATGCCAACCATGTTGGCATACTGGGCTAACCCCATTTCCCTGCATTTGGCCCCGAGCCTGATAAACCCTCCCTGTCCATGTATCTGCATCAATGCCTATCAAAAGTCGACATTGTATCTGATAAAAATCTAATTATGTGTTAATAGGAGTGCGATCTAATAATCTGGAAAACCTGCTGCACTGGCACTAGCTGAGTCCCAAGGGTGCCAGATAATTGGAGTTTTACTCAAAGTGATGTCTTGAGTTCAACTGAAATTGAACAAAGCAGAATATTCTCAACTACTGTTAGAGTATTTTTTTTTTAAAGGGATCGATGGAAGGCAGCAAGCCGTTTTGGAGTCCCAATTAACCTCCTTAAATTTTCACTCCTTCCTCACTTTACAAATGACTTTCTAAATTTGGAAAAAAATATTTTAATTTAATTGCGATGACCCTCATCTGTCGAGAACGAGGACCCTCGAACGTGATCATGCTGTTCACTGTGTGTTCTATATTGAACACTGGTTTCACTGAGCTTAGATGCTGCCGTGCCCAATTCCAGCCTTCTCTGTGTCACAGTTCTGTGCATTGATTCAGTCATGTTCCAGTCTCACACTGGGTGCATGGGTGGGTGCATGGAGCCAGTTGCCAGACGAGGTAGTTGATTTAGATGCTAGAACAGCATTTAAAGGGTACATGAATGGGAAAGATCTAGAGGGATATGGATCAAACATGGGCAGGTGGAACTGGCCTAGATGGTCACTTGGTTTATCAGGAAGATAGACACAAAATGCTGGAGTCTTTGGAGGATCTTTGGAGGATCTTTGGAGAGAAGATTCCTTCCTTCTCTCCAGAGATGCTGCCTGCCCCTCTGAGTTACTCCAGCATGTTATGTCTATCTTTGGTGTAAACCAGCATAGAAACATAGAAACATAGAAAATAGGTGTAGGAGTAGGCCATTCGGCCCTTCGAGCCTGCACTGCCATTCAATATGATCATGGCTGATCATCCAACTCAGTATCCTGTACCTGCCTTCTCTCCATACCACCTGATACCTTTAGCCACAAGGGCCACATCTAACTCCCTCTTAAATATAGCCAATGCATCTGCAGTTTCTTCCTACACACTTAGTTTATCATGATTGAGTTAGGCTGAAGTATCCCTGCTGTATGACTCTAAGGAATCTATGGTAAAATCTCTCCATCAATGTATTGGCTGTTTCCACGCTGCATGGTTCGAAGATTCTACGCCTCTAGGTATAACTGGTGAGAAAGGAATGGGGATGTCCAGAATGAACAAAACTCTGGGAGTTAACACATTGGATGTGCGGTCTTTTCCCATTATAAATAGTTAATACTTTGTCCAGTGGAGAAGTATGTGGAAAGCTCCCTGAAATAAGGCTGATGCTTAGTGAATGCATTCCCCGTTCCACTGGGATCACAGGGATGTATCTGTGACAGGGAGCTGAGCTGAATAATCCACTTTATAATGTTTGCTCCCCCACCGCTTTTGTCTTTTTGAAGCCGGGGAGAGATTTCAATGTTGTTTGCCGGCTTTACCTGTGATAGTCGTATCTGACACAATCAAATAGGCTGGAGATGCTTTGCTGGTTCAATTATACGGTGCATTGGAAGGAGTCTCTGCCAAAGGGACTTCGGCAGTCTGGACTTTGTTCTCACCTGACACTCCTCCAGGGACCACTGCAGTGAATTAATATGACGCATGTGGTGGCTGTGATTGTCGGAACAAACTGGTTAGAACAAGGGAGAGAAAATGAGGATGCATTGCAGTGCCATACAGTTACACGGTGTCATCAGCAGCTTGTGGCACTGCAGTGTGGTGTCGGAAGTTTGCTTTTGATTGCACTGTGGAACTTTGTTTAGGAAGGACTTTATTATTTGGTTGGGGCAAGGACATAGTTTTGCACTATCATGCCCACCTAGTTATTCATTTATTATTCTTAATTTTGTTGCATTGATTATTTATTTATTGCATGGTGATTATTGTACAGATCCACCACCGATTAACGGGCAACTGATGGTCAGGCACCTCCTTAAATCCGGACAAAATGTACGAGAGCATTGCATGTGGCGCATGGTCTTTCTGGACCCGTGCCTCCGTGCTGAAAGAGTTAATTGTTTACTTCTTAGTTAATTGCTAATTCTTTAAGTTTCTGGCAGTCCATGGTGTATTCGAGACACGGGAGGGGCATAATTAGAGGTGTAATGTTGAATAATTATTACCTGACCTCTGCAGGTCGGGCAAAACGGATAATCCGGCAAGGCTCTGGAACCAAGGGTGCCGGAAAATCAATGGTGGACCTGTACATTTATTTAGGATGTGGAGGCTTTGGAGGTGGTACAGATTCTTGCCTGGATTACAGGGTTTCAGTTACAAGGAGAGGTTGCATAAACTTGGATTGTTTTCCCTGGAATGTCGGAGGTTTGAAGGGAGACCTGATAGAATTATATAAAATAATGAGCGGCATGTAGATAGGGTAGATAGTCAGAACCTTTGTCCTAGGGTGGAAATGTCCAACATTAGAAGGCATGGCTATAAGGTGAGAGGGAAAAGGTTTGAAGGAGATGAGCGGTGGATTTATGCACCTTGGATGTCTGGAACGCCTTGCCAGAGATGGTGGTGGAGACAAATATGATAATGACATTTAAGAGGGTTTTGGACAGGAACATGGATATGCAGGAAATGGAAGGAAATGGATCACATGCAGGCAGAGGAGATTATTTTATCATGACACTGTGTTCAGCACGGTTTCTATTAAGTTTCTATTAAGTTGGAAAGGGTGCAGAGAAGATTTACAAGGATGTTACTAGAACTTGAGGGCCTGAGCTATAGGGAGAGGTTAGGCAGGCAAGGACTTTATTCCTTGCAGCGCAGTAGAATGGTGGGTGATCTTATCATATGAGGAATAGTCAGGGTAAAGGCAGAATCAAGAATCAGAGGCCATAGGACAAGGTGAGGGGGGAAAGATTCAATGGGAACCTAAGGGGTAACCATTGTACACAAAGGGCGGTAGGTGAATAGAACGGTCTGCTGGAGGAGGTAGATGAGGCAGGTACTAACACAAAGTTTAATTAGAGATATAGCCCGGAAACAGGCCCTTTGGCCCATTGAGCCTGCACCGACCCAGCAATCCCCGCACATTAACACTATCCTACACTGGGGCCAATTTGTACATTTATACCAAGCCAATTAATCTACAAACTTGTACGTCTTTGGATTGTGGGAGGAAACCAAAGTTCTCAGAGAAAACTCACGCAAGACACGGGGAGAACGTACAAACTCCGTACACACAGCACCCGTAGCCAGGATCGAACTCGGGGTCTCTGGCCCTGTAAGCGCTGTATGGCAGCAACTCTACCTCTACGCTGCCATGATGCCCTCTAGTTTAAGAGGGTATTAAAATGAGACTGGTACATGGATAGGACAGGTTTAGAGGGATATGGGCCAAATGCAGGCAGGTGGGTCTAGTGTAAATGGGGCAGGTTGGTCGGCATGGACGAGTTGGGCCGTAGTCCTGTTTCCACGCTGTGTAACTCCATGACTTTGTTTTCCGCTGGCATGAGGTGCTTCTGCGCTCTTTTCCTCTCCATCGCCATGTCTTGCATTTTGATGCATTCCACACAGTATCACTTTCAGCTCCTTTCCATCTGCCTTTGTCTCTAAACCCATGCCCAACTAGCTTTTCAAGGCTGCCACTAACCACTGCTCCACTATTTTAAAAACACAGTTCCCAATGAAACCATGCCATCTGACATCTATGAAGAGTTGAAACTTGATGGTGGATTTATTTGTTTCTGCTTTTACCTGACCTAAAACTAAAAACAAAAATCGCAGAAATGTTCCCTCGCCTGTCCGATCAAGTGGAACAACACCTAAAGGTTTCAAGCTCAAAGGAAGGTTTGTGCACCTTAGGCTTTGAGACGTGGCTCTGTTGTAGGTTTCAAAATCTTACAAGGTACCAGCACATTTTTTTAAACAAGTTGGGCTAATTTGTATCGCTGAAATATAAATTCACTGAGTGAAAATGTCAAAAAAGCAGAGGTTTTGTATTTGAAGCCTGATTCTTTTCCTTTTCATTGTACGTAAATTTACTGCACCAGGCAGCAGTTTTCTTTATCAAAACTTCAAACAGTCTCCTTGTCAAGTGCAGTCTTTGAGGCATGGCTGTATCCAAACTGAACATTTATTAATGTTTAATTAATCTTGCCTTCTGCAGTTGTGCAAGGTGAGCAAAGAGTCAATTAATGACAGAATTATACAGAAATGTTATAGGTCTTCTTAGTGAACGCTATGTAAAATGTTTTTGGTAATCTTGCAAAAAGCAGGCATTGCATTAAATATCTTTGCCCGGAAAATCCACCTGGCTTAAGTTGTATTTCTTTAAAAATTGAATTTTCCTATTCTATTTCATTAAAAAAAAAATTTAAACGTTGGTGATCTGTGCAATTTGTCAGACTTTTCTCAGTTATTTCAGAGGGAGCTTACCATTGTTTTTAGAAAGGGATCATTCTATTTAACCAGATATTTGTTGTTTTAGTTGATCAGACACTGTGTTTGAAGTCAAATCCTCGTCAGAGGTGGTTGAAATCCGCTTTTTGTGCTTTTGATATATTTATCTATTTTGGATTTGTTCTTTAACTCAAGTGAAACACCCTGTACCCTGGATTACGCTAAAGCTGAACGGGTCTTGAGAGGACTTTGCTGAAGTTTGTTGAATGCTCGGTACATTTCGAGTACCTTGGCAATTGCTTGCTCTTTAATTCAGCTGGAATGGTATGTGTTTGTAGATTATTCAGAGTGTGTGCACATGTTTTATTACCGTGTTCATCAATAATGAATCCTTTTGTCACATTTACATCCAGTGTCATGATTTTTGCATCTTTGTCAGACTTTCTGAAACCCAGTTTTCAACTAAATAATGCCAAACTATCTTTGAATACCACAATAACCTGGCAAGTGATTCCCAAGTGAAGAAGCAGATTCATCTTGCACATTAATCTTAGGTGACAAGAGGTAAAATGGCTTTTCAATTTGTTTTCTTTGTCTGCCTCTGCTGTTCCACGCTCTAACTTGCTTTGTCCCATTTCAAATCAAATCTTTCCTTGCACATCCAGCACTTTCATAAATCGAGCATTGCCCCTGCCTCAGACTTGAGGGCTTTCATAGGGTATCTAAAGGGCCTGTCCTACTTTCCCGAGTCCTCTGCCGAGTTGAAAGGACCTTAAAAAAAAGTCAAGATTTTTGTGATCTACGAACTCCTCCTCCCGACTATCTTTTTACTCGTGGACTTTTTTGTCATGCTGGAAAAAACGTCCCAACGACTCTGATGCCCCGAGTACCTACAGCTAGCATAACGAGCCGCTACGATATATCTACAGCCTCCTACGGACTCGCTACGGACTCGCTACGGACTCCTACGGACTTGCTATGGACATTCTCCGAGTTTGAATCAAGGGGAAAACTCGGGAGAATTCGTGAGTAACTCGGGAAAATGGGACAGGCCCTTAACTCTCCCTTGTGGAGATTTTAGTCAATGAAGCGACCTGGCACAGTTAATTTTCATGAACCCAAACTGGAGTGTGCAGCCAGGAGTCCTTTTCTTCATTGCAAAGATTTGCTTAAGCCAAACCTGCAAACCTGCAACAGACACGTGATCGTTGCAGTCTTTCGCTTAATTGCAATACGTTCCTGTTTCTGCTTTCCTCAGTCCTTCTTTTCAGTGGGCGCTTTTACACAAATTTGCACAGATTAGGTTTCTCCTTGAAGTTTAATTCAAGTAATCCTAATAGGTCTGAGTGTACACTGTTGGACGCGGAGGTGCCCATTATTGTGACGTGATGGCAAGCTGTAATGTTTCAGGAAGTAATTGCCCTTCTTACAGGAAGTGTGCAAGGCCTTTAGTGCACATTGCACACTCACTGATCAGCTCTCATTTGACGATTGGACTGTCTGAGGAAGTAATGCTTCATCAGGAAGTGTGTATGAAGTGGTGGTTAGGAGGAGTTGGGGAATTAATTAATGGGCTGTTAGCCCTCAAGCCAATTCTGTGGCCATTCATTTAATTAATATGTGGCTTCTTCCCCAACCTCAAGACTAATTTCCAGTTAGCCACAGTACACTTAATTAATTGGCCAGTATGTTCTTCAAAACCTTTCCTGCCCTCTCTTCGTCTCCACTCCCCCTGAAGCCGATATCATTGATTGAAGACAAGTTTTCATATCTGTTGAATTTTAAACTGGAGCACACTGCCACACCTGAAAGTATTTAGGTAGCTCCGCTTAATTGAAGGGTACCAGTGGCGGAAATCCCGGGGGGGACAGGGGACACACGTCCCCCCTCTGTTTTGAGCGGTGGGGGACGATCCCCCCCACAATTTTTGTAATCCGGATTTTAAAATCCGTATGAAAAGCGGTGACATCTCCGCTATCCGCGAGACAGTGGGGGTGGGACTACTGATCGAGGGCGCCGATTGGATGATAGAGATGTCGGTCAGCAGGCAATGGGGGCGGAACATGATGATTCAGCGCGATGATTGGAGGAGGGAGGAGTTGGTCAGAGGCGGAAGTAGGGGGTGGAACTGAGGATAGAGTGCGATGGTTGGAGGAGGGAGACGTGCCCAGGACATAGGGTCACAACGGCAGCCCTGGACCCAGACCTGCGCCTCATCCGCAGCCAGGATCAGAGGCCAGGATCGATCCCAGAAGGCTCTCCAACGCTGCAATCGCTGCCGAACCGCCCTGTCCCCACCCGAGTGCCCCCACGCCCGGGGGTGGTCAGAGACGTCGGGAGTCAGATGGGCGCGGTGCCCCCAGGCCCACAGCCGGCGCAGAGAAGCAGCGCTAAACCCAGCTCAACTCTGCCTGTCCCGCCAGGTTAACCTACAGCCCTGCCTGGACTTACGGGAAATATGGCCCAGGCTTACACCCAGTGCGGAGAAGCAGCGTTAGCTCCACGGCTCCGGACTGGTATTCCGTCAGTCCATGCAGGGCTGTAGGCTAACCCAGCGAGACAGGCAGAGTTGAGTTGTATTTAGCGCAGGATTGAGCTGTAATTACCGTTCACAGGGCCCACAGCGGAAACCTTCGAAGCCTCGCGTGTGTGTGCATGCGCGCGCGGCCGCCAAGAAATTGTGTCCCCCCCTGTCCCCTGGTCCCCTCCATATTTTGAAAGCGATTTCCGTCACTGCAGGGTACGGTTCTCTCCACGTTATCCTGAACCGTCCCTTCCCCACCGAGACGTCCATAAAAAAACAAATAAAAATGCAGGTGCTGGAAATCTAAAATAAAAACAGAAAATGCAGGAACTAGTCAGAAGGCCAGGCTCCATCTGTGGGAAGATTGATTGATTGGAAGGTACAGCATGGAAACAGACCCTTTGGCCCACCGAGTCCATGCTGGCCATCGATCACCCATTCACATTAGTTCCTGTGCTATCCCACTTTCCCATCCACTCCCTACATATCAAGTCGCCAAGTCATCGCTTGGACTCACCGATGTAAAGGAGGCCACATTGGGAGCACCAAATGCAGTTGGTGAGATTTGAAAAGGTTACATGTGAACCTTTGCTCGCCTGGGTGTGTCGGTGGAGATTGTCAGCCGCTTACGTTCCTGGGTGTGTACATCTTTGATGATCTGTCCTGGGTCCAGCATATAGGTGCAATCACAAAAAACAACGCCTCTACTACTTCAGAGAGTCCGCATGCCGCCAAATACTCTATCAAAGATCTGCAGGTGGACATCAAGCTGACTGATTGCATCATGCATCATGACTAGAATGCCCAGGAATGAAGGAGGTTGCAGAGAGTGGGAGACAATGCTTGGTCCATCACAAGGGTGG